>NW_024570636.1:0-85661 GCF_018345385.1 Vulpes lagopus | reverse complement strand
GTTTAGTGTTATTAGGGTTCGGGTTAGGGTTAGGTTTAGGTTTAAGGTTAGAGTTAGGGTTAGGGTTAGAGTTAGGTTTCTGGTTATGGTTATGGTTAGGTTTAGTGTTCATGTTAGGGATAGGGTTAGGGTTTGGCTTAGGGTTCGGTTTCGGGTTAGGGTTAGGGTTCGGTTTAGGGTTCGTGTTAGGGTTTGCGTTTGGGTTTGTGTTAGGTTTCGTTTTAGGTCTCAGTAAGGATTAGGGTTCAGGATATTGTTGGGGTTAGGCTTCAGGTGGGTTTCGGGTTCGGGTAGGGTTGGGGTTAGGGTTAGGTTTTGGATTAGGGCTAAGGTTAGGTTGAGGGTTAGGGTTAGGTTTCAGGATAGGGTGGGGGTTGGGTTTGGGGTTGAGGTTGGGGTTAGGGTTAGGGTTAGGTTAAGGGTGAGTGTTAGATTTGGGGTTGGGTTAGGGTTAGGGTTAGGTTTGGGGTTGGGGTTATGGTTGGGGTTGAGTATAGGTTTAGGGTTGGGTTTGGGGTTAGGGACAGGGTTAGGGTTAGGGTTAGGTTTCGGTTTACGGTTAGGAGTGGGGTCATGGTTAGGGTTTGGGTTAGGGTTCGGGTTAGGGTTAGGGTTCGGGTTAGGGTCGGGTTTGGGTTAGGGTTAGGGTTTGGTTTAGGGTTAGGGTTAGTGTTCTGGTTCGGATTAGGGTTAGTGTTGCTCTTGGCGTTGGGGTTTGGTAAGGGTTTCGGTTAGGGTTAGGGTTAGGGTTGGGGTTCGGGTTAGGGTTAGGGTTAGGGTTGGGGTTGGGGTTGGGGTTGGGGTTAGGGTTAGGGTTAGTGTTGGGTTTGGGGTTAGGGTTAGGGTTAGGTGTAAGTTTAGTGGTTTGGGTTCGGGTTAGTTTTAGGGCCTGGTTTAGGGTTAGGGTTAGGGTTGGGTTTGGGTTTGGGTTTGGTTTAGGGTTCGGGTTAGGGTTAGGGTTCAGTTTAGGGTTCTTGATCGGGTTTGGATTCGAGTTCGGGTTAGGTTTAGGGTTAGGGTTAGGGTTAGGGTTAGGTTAAGGTTACGGTTTAGGGTTAGGGTTAGGGTATGGGTTACGGTACTGGTTAGGGTTAGGGTTGGGTTAGGTAACGGGTTAGGGTTAGGGTTAGGGTACGGGTTACAGTACAGGATAGGGTTAGGGTTAGGGTACTGGTTAGAGTTAGGGTTAGGGTTAGCGTTAGGGTACAGGTTAGGGTTAAGTTTAGGTTTAGGGTTAGGGTTAGGATACGTGTTAGGGTTAGTGTTTCTGTACGGGTTAGGTCTAGGGTTAGTGTTATGGTACTGGTTAGGGTTAGGGTTAGGGTACGGGTTAGGGTTAGGGTTAGGGTTCGGGTACGGTTTAGGCTTCGGGTTAGGGTTAGGGTTAGGGTATTGGTTTGGTTTAGCGTTAGGGTTAGGGTACGCATTAGGGTTAGGGTTAGGGTACGGGTTAGTGTTAGGTTTAGGGTTAGGGTAGGGTTTAGGGTTAGGTTTAGGGTATGGGTATGGGTTAGGGTTAGGTTTAGGGTTAGGTTACAGGTTAGGGTTAGGGTTAGGTTACGGGTTAGGGTTAGGGTTAGGATTAGGGTTAGGGTACTCGTTAGGCTTAAGTTTATGGTTAGGGTAGGGGGTAGGGTTAGGTCAGGGATGGTTTAGGGTACGGGTTAGGGTTAAGTTTAGGGTAAGGGTTAGGATTAGCGTTAGGGTGTGGGTTAGAGTTACGGTTAGGGTACTGGTAAGGGTATGGGTTAGGGTTAGTGTTAGGGTTAGGGTACTGGTTAGGGTTAGGTTTAGGGTACGTGTTAGGTTCAGGTTTAGGGTTAGGGTTAGGGTTTGGGTACCAGTTGGGGTTAGGGTTAGGTTTCGGGTTAGGTTAAGTGTTAGGGTTAGGGTTCGGTTTAGGGTACTGGTTAGGGTTAGGGTGAGGGTTAGGGTACGGATTAGGGTTAGGGGTAAGTTTAGGGTAATGGCTAGAGTTAGGGTTAGGGTTAGGGTACAGGTTAGGGTTAGGATTATTGTTAGTGTTAGGGTTAGGATACGAGTTAGTGTTAGGGTTAGGTTACGGGTTAGGGTTAGGGTTAGGTTACGGGTTAGGGTACTGTTAAGGGTTAGGTTTAGGGTTAGGGTACGGTTTAGGGTTAGGTATAGGATTAGGGTTAGGGTACCGGTTAGGATTAGGGTTAGGGGACAGGTTGGTTAGGGTCAGGGTTAGGATATGGGTTAGGGTTAGGGTTAGGGTACAGGTTAGGATTAGGGTTAGGGTTACGGTTAGGGTACTGGTTAAGGTTAGGCTTAGGGTTAGGTTTAGGGTATGGTTTAGGGTTAGGGTTAGGGTTAGGGTTAGTGTACTGGATTGGTTTAGGGTTAGGGTTAGGGTACGGGTTAGAGTTAGGTTTAGGGTACAGGTAAGGGTTAGGGATAGGGTAAGGTTACAGGTTAGGGTTAGGGTACGGGTTAGGGTTAGGGTACTGGTTAGGGTTAGGGTTAGTTTTAGCGTTAGGCTACTGGTTAGGGTTAGGGTTAGGGTTAGGTTTAGGGTTAGGGTACGGTTAGGGTTTGGGTTAGGATAAGTGTTAGGATTCGGGTTAGGGTTAGGGTACGGTTTAGGGTTAGGGTTAGGGTTAGGTTTAGGGTACTGGTTTGGTTTAGGGTTAGGGTTAGGGTACAGGTTAGGTTTAGGGTTAGAGTTAGGGTTAGGATGAGGGTACAGGTTAGGGTTAGGATTAGGGTTAGGGTTAGTGTACGGCTTAGGGTACAGGTTAGGGTTAGGGTTCGGGTACGGGTGTGTTTTAGTGTTAGGGTAAGGGTACGGGTTAGGCTTAGGGTTAGGGTTTGGGTTAGTGTTAGGGTATGGGTTAGGGATACGGTTAGGGTACGGTTTAGGGTACGGGTTAGGGTTAGTGTTAGGTTTAGGTTTAGGGTACGGGTTAGCAGTAGGGTTAGGGTTAGGGTTAGGGTTAGGGTACGGGTTAGGGTTAGGGTACAGGTTAGGGTTAGGTTTAAGGTAATGTTATGGGTTAGGTTTAGGGTTTGGGTTAGGGTTAGGGTACGGGTTAGGGTTAAGAATAGGGTTAGGGTTAGGGTACTGTTTAGGGTTAGGGTTAGGGTACGGGTTAGGGTTAGAGTAAGGTTTAGCATTAGGGTACAGGTTAGGGTTAGGGTACGGGTTAGGGTTAGGGTGAGTGTATGGGTTAGGTTTAGGGTTACAGTTAGGTTACAGGTTAGGGTTAGGGCTGGGTACCTGTTAGGGTGCGGGTTAGGGTTAGGGTACAGGTTAGGGTTAGGGTTAGGGTTAGGGTTAGGGTTAGGGTACGGGATTGGGTTAGGGTATGGCTTAGGGTTAGGGTGAGGGTACGGGTTAGGTTTAGGGTTGGATTTAGTTTTCGGGTTAGGGTTAGGGTACAGGTTAGGGTTAAGGGTTACTGTACGTGTTAGGGTTAGGGTTAGGGTACTGGTTAGGGTTAGGGTAGGTTAGGGTTCGGTTTAGGGTTAGGGTTAGGGTACAGGTGAGGATTAGGGTTAGGGTTAGTGTTAGGGTTCTGGTTAAGTTTAGGTTTAGGGTTAGGGTTAGGGTACAGGTTAGGGTTAGGTTTATTGTTAGGGATAAGGTTTGGATACGGTTTCGGGGCAGGATTAGGGTTAGGGTACCGGTTAGGGTTAGGTTATGGGTTAGGGTTAGGTTTAGTGTTATGGTTAGGGTTCAGGTTAGGGTTAGGGTTAGGGTTAGGGTCAGGGTACTGGTTTGGTTTAGGGTTAGGTTTAGGGTTAGGTTGAGGGTATGGGTTAGGGTTAGGGTTAGTGAACGGCTTAGGGTTCGGTTTAGTGTTAGGTTTAGGGTTCGTTTTAGGGATAGGGTACGGGTACGGGTTAGGGTTAGGGTTATGGTCCGGCTAGGGTTAGTGTTAGGGTACGGGTTAGGCTACGGGTTAGGGTTAGGGTTAGGGCTGGGTACTGGTTAGGTTTAGGGTACGGGATCGGGTTAGGTTAGGGTTAGGGTAGTGGTTAGGGTTAGGGTTAGGGTACAGTTTAGAGTTAGGTTTAGTGTTAGGGTTAGGGATAGGATACGGGTTAGGGTTAGGGTACTGGTTAGGGTTAGGTTTAGGGTTAGTTTAGCGGTTAGGTTTAGGGTTAGGGTTAGGTTTAGGTTACGGGTTAGGGTTAAGGTTAGGGTTAGTGTTAAGGTACTGGTTAGGGTTACAGTTAGGGTATGGGTTAGGGTACGGCTTAGGGTTAGGGTTAGGTTTAGGGTTAGGGTACGGGTTAGGTTTAGGGTTAGGGTTAGGTTTAGGGTTAGGGTACGTGTTAGGGTTTGGGTTAGGTTAAGTTTTGGGATTCGGGTTAGGGTTACAGTACGGTTTAGGGTTAGGTTTAGGGTTAGGGTTAGGCTACTGGTTTGGTTTAGGGTTAGGGTTAGGGTTAGGGTTAGGGTTTTTTTTTTTTCATGTTCATCTCTGTTTATTGTTTTGAAAACAAAACTAAAAATCACCACTCAAAATGTTTGAGAAGAGTGCTCAGCTCCATCACAGTTAAAAGCTTTATGTAATTTGTAGCCAGAGCATCGAGGACTGGTGGTCACCAACGGGAGCTTCCGGCGTGGCCCGGACAGGGCCTGGGGCCTGGGATGGCCGCTCCCACCCCGGGAGCCCCAGCTCAGTCTTCTGCACTCGCCATCCAAGGGCACCCACAGAGGACAAGGACAGCTCAGCCCCCACTGGGCTTGCCATTTGCCCATCCGGCACCTCCCTCCCCCTCCAGAGGTCCCAAAACGTCCACAAACAAAGGCGTCAGGCAGGTGGAAGCCCAGGTGCTAGTGCTGTCATGCTGAAGGCCAAACCGCAGCTGGGCTGCCTGCATGTTCTAGAAGGGGGAGCTCCCGGCTCCGGGCTCAGAGGCGGAGAAGAGATCTGGTGCCATCATCACTCGTGCTTAATGTTGGCTTCGCTTTGCTCTAAGGTGACCCCGTTGCCATTTCGAGGGCCTTCCTTCTTGCTCCAATCCTTTTCAGTGTAAAACTCAGCTTGCACGGGGCAGTGCTCCGAGGCCACTCCGCCCCAGGGCCAGTTATCTGGAATCCAGGGGTTCGTGAGGCCTTCCCCCACGACAGCCCAGTGACCTGTGAAAACCTTCTTTAAGCTTTTACTGATCCAGATGTTATCCAGAGACTTTGAGCCTTGGGGATTCTTGGTGCTGATGTTGGTGAAGGTTGGTGCTGATGTTAGGGTTAGGATTAGGGTACGGGTTAGGGTACAGGCAGGGTTAGGGTTAGTGTACGGCTTAGGGTACAGGTTAGGGTTAGGGTTAGGGTACGGGTGGGTTTTAGTGTTAGGGTAAGGGTACAGGTTAGGGTTCGGGTTAGGGTTCGGGTTAGGGTTAGAGTTAGGGTTAGGGTGCTGTTTAGGGTTAGGGTAAGGGTTAGGGTAGGGGTTAGGGTTAGGGTTATGGTTAGGTTTAGGTTACGGGTTAGGGTTAAGGTTAGAGTTAGTGTTAGGGTACGGGTTAGGGATACGGTTAGGGTACGAGTTAGGGTACGGGTTAGGGTTAGTGTTAGGTTTAGGTTTAGGGTACGGGTTAGCAGTAGGTATAGGGTTAGGGTTAGGTTTAGGGTACGGATTAGGGTTAGGGTTAGGGTACGGGATAGGGTTAGGGTTAAGGTAATGTTATGGGTTAGGTTTAGGGTTAGGGTTAAGATTAGGGTACGGGTTAGGGTTAAGGATAGGGTTAGGGTTAAGGTACATTTTAGGGTTAGGGTTAAGGTACGGGTTAGGTTTAGAGTAAGGGTTAGGGTACAGGTTAGGGTTAGGGTACAGGTTAGGGTTCGGGTGAGTGTATGGGTATGGGTTAGGGTTAGGGTTAGGGTTAGGTTACAGGTTAGGGTGAGGGATGGGTTCGGGTTAGGGTACGGGTTAGGGTACGGGTTAGGGTTAGGGTTAGTGTACGGCTTAGGGTACGGTTTAGTGTTAGGTTTAGGGTACGGTTTAGGGATAGGTTACGGGTTAGGGTTAGGGTTAGGATTAGGGTACAGGTACGGGTTAGGGTTAGAGTGAGGGTTAGGGTACGGGTAAGGGTTAGGGTTAGCATTACGGTAAAGGTTAGGTTATGGGTTAGGGTTAGATATGGGTACGGCTGAGGGTTAGTGTTAGGGATAGGGTACCAGTTAGGGTTAGGGTTAGGGTACAAGTTAGGTTTAGAGTTAGGGTTAGTGTTAGGGTACTGGTTAGGGTTAGTGTTAGGGTTAGGATACAGTTTAGGGTACGGGTTAGGGTACGGGTTAGGGTTAGGGTAGGGTTAGGGTTAGGATTAGGGTACGGGTTAGGATCAGGGTTAGGGTTATGGTATGGCTTAGTGTACGGGTTAGGGTTAGGGTTAGGATATGGGTTCGGGTTAGGGTTAGTGTAAGGTTACGGGTTAGGGTTAGTGTTAGGGTACGGGGTAGGGTTAGTGTTAGGGTAGGGTTAGGGTACTGGTTAGGGTTAGGGTTAGGATAGGGTAGGGGTTAGGGTTAGGGTTTAGGGTTAGGTTTAGTGAACGGGTTAGGGGTAGGGTTAGGTTTAGATTACGGATTAGGGTTAGAGTTAGAGTACAGGTTAGGGTTAGGGTTAGGGTTATGGACAGGCTAGGTTAGGGTTAGGGTACAGGTTAGGGTTAGGGTTAGGGCTGGGTTCGGGTTAGGGTATGGGTTAGGGTTAGGGTTAGGGTTAGGGTTCAGTTTAGAGTTAGGTTTTGGGTAAGGGTTAGGTTTAGGATACGGGTTAGGGTAGGGTTAGGGTACTGGTTAGGGTTAGGGTTAGGTTTAGTGTAGGGGTTAGGTTTAGGGATAGGGTTAGGTTTAGGTTACGGGTTAGGGTTAAGGTTAGGGTTAGTGTTAGGGTACTGGTTAGGGTTACAGTTAGGTTACGGGTTAGGGTAAGGGTTAGGGTTAGGTTTAGGGTTAGGGTAAGGTTTAGGGTTAGGGTACGGGTTAGGGTTAGGGTTAGGGTACTGGTGAGGGTTAGGGTTAGTGTTAGGTTATGGGTTAGTGTTTTGGTTAGTGTAGGGTTAGGGTTAGGGTAAGGTTACGGTTAGGGTTAGGGTTAGGGTACGGGTTAGGGTTAAGGTTAGTGTTAGGGTTAGGGTACCATTTAGGTTTAGGGTTAGGGACGGGTTAGGGTTAGAGCAAGGGTTAGGGGTAGGATACGGGTTAGGGTTAGGGTATGGGTTAGGGTACGGGTTAGGGTTAGGGTTAGGGTACTGGTTTGGGTTAGGATTAGGTTTAGGGTACGGGTTAGGTTTAGGGTTAGGGTTAGGTTTAGGTTTATGTATGGGTTAGTGTTAAGGTTAGGATTAGGGTTAGGGTAGGGTTAGAGTTAGAGTTAGGGTTAGGGTTAGGGTTAGAGTTAGGTGTGGTTACCGGTTAGGGTTTGGATTAGAGTTAGAATTAGGGTAGGGGTAAGGGTTAGGGTTACTGTTTCGGTAAGGGTTATGTTACAGGTTAGGGTTAGGTTTAGGGTATGGCTTAGGGTTAGGGTTAGGGTTAGGGAACGGGTTAGGGTTAGATTGGGTTTAGTGAACGGTTTAGGTTTAGGGTTAAGGTATGTGGTAGGTTACGGGTTAGGGTTAGTGTTAGGGTTAGGGTACGTGTTATGGTATGGGTTAGGCGTAGGGTTAGGGTTTGGGTGAGGGTATGGGTAAGGTTTAGTGTTAGGGTACGGGTATGGGTTAGGATTAGGGTAAGGGTAAGGGTACGGGTTAGGGTTAAGGTTAGGGTTAGGGTACGGGTTATGGTACGGTTTAGGTGTAGGGTTAGGGTTTGGGTTAGGGTACGGGTAAGTTTTAGGGTTAGGGTACGGGTACGGGTTAGGTTTAGGGTTAGGGTAAGGATACGGGTTAGGGTTAAGGTTAGGGTTTCGGTTAGGGTTAGGGTACGGTTTAGGCTTAGGGTTAGAGTTAGTGTACTGTTTAGGGTTAGGGTTAGGGTACTGGTTTGGGTTAGGATTAGTGTCAGGGTATGGGTTAGGTTTTGGTTTAGTGTTAGGGTTAGGTTTATGGTATGGGTTAGTGTTAGGGTTAAGGTTAGGATTAGGGTTAAGGTAGGGTTAGGGTTAGAGTTAATGTTAGGGTTAGGGTTAGGGTTAGGGTTAGGATTAGGGTTAGGGTAGGGTTAGGATTAGAGTTAGGCTTAGGGTTAGGCTTAGAGTTAGGGTGTGGGAACGGGTTAGGGTTAGGGTTAGGTTTAGGGTACGGGTTAGGATACGGGTTATGGTTAGGGTTAGGGTTAGGGTACTGGTTTGGTTTAAGGTTAGGGTTTGGGTACGGGTTAGGTTTAAGGTTAGGTTTAGGGTTAGGTTTAGGGTATGGGTTAGGGCATGGCTTCGGTTTAGTGTTAGAGTACGGCTTAGGGTATGGTTTAGGCTTAGGGTTAGGGTACGTGTGTGGGTGATGAGTAGCGTAAGGGTACGGGTTATATTTAGGGTTAGGGTATGGGATAGGGTTAGGGTACTGGTTAGGGTTAGGGTTAGGGTAGGGGTTAGGGTTAGGGTCAGGGTTAGCGTAAGGGTTAGGGTTAGTGTACGGGTTAGGGTTAATTTTAGGGTTAGGGTCAGGGTACGGTTTAGGGTTAGGGATAGGGTTAGGGTACGGTTTAGGGATAGGGTGCGGGTTAGGGTTAAGGTTAGGGTTAGGGTTTGGGTTAGGGTACGGGTAAGTGTAAGGGTTAGCGTTACGGTAAGAGTTAGGGTACGGGTTAGGGTTAGGGTTAGGGTATGGCATAGGGTTCGGGTTAGGGTTAGGGTTAGGGTTAGGTTACGGGTTAGGGTTAGATTAGGTTTAGGGTACCGGTTAGGTTTAGGGTTCAGGTATGTGGTAGGGTTGGGTTAGGGTTAGTGTTTAGGGTTAGGTTTCGGGTTATGGTACGGGATAGGCGTAGGGTTAGAGTTTGGGTTAGGGTACGGGTAAAGTTAAGGGTTAGGGTATTGTTACGGTATAGGTTTAGGGTTAGGATACGGGTACAGGTTAAGGTTAAGGTTAGGGTTACGGTTAGGGTTAGGTTTAGGGTACGGGTTAGGGTACGGGTTAGGGTTAGGGTTAGTGTTAGGGTACGGGTTAGGGTTAGGGTACGGGTTAGGGTTAAGGTTGGGTTAGCATTAGGGTACTGGTTAGGGTTAGGGTTAGGGTACAGTTTAGGGTTAGATTAAGGGTTAGGGTTAGGGGCCAGATTAGGGTTAGGGTTCGGGTTAGGATTAGGGTGAGTATACGGGTTAGGGTTAGGGTTAGGGTTAGTGTTCGGTTATGGGTTAGGTTTAGGGCTGGGTACGGGTTAGGGTACGAGTTAGGGTACAGGTTCGGGTTAGGGTACAGGTACGGGTTAGGGTTAGGGTTAGGTTACGGGTTAGGGTTATGGTTAGGGTTAGGTTAGGGTACTGGTTAGGGTTAGGGTTAGCGTTAGGATACAGGTTAGGTTTAGATTTAGGGTTAGGGTTAGTGTTAGGGTTAGGGTTAGGGTACGGGTTAGGATTAGGTTTAGGGTTATGGTACTGCTTAGGGTTAGGGCTAGGGTACGGTTTAGGGTTAGGGTTAGGGTTAGGGTACGGGTTAGGGTTAGGGTTAGGTTGCGGGTTAGTGTTAGGTTTAGGGTTAGGGTTAGGTTTAGGGTACAGTTTAGAGTTAGGGTTAGGATTCGTGTTAGGGTTAGGGTTAGGGTACTGGTTAGGGTTAGGTTTAGGGTTATAGTAGGGTTTAGGGTTAGGGTTAAGATTACGTTAGGGTACGGGTTATGGTTAATTTAGGTTTAGGGTTAGGGTTATGGCTAGGGTTAGGGTACGGGTAAGGGTAACTCTTAGGGTACGGGTTAGGGTACGGGTTAGGGTTAGTTTTAGAGTTAGGGTTAGGGTACGGGTTAGCGATAGGTTTAGGGTTAGGGTTAGGTTTAGGGTACGGGTTAGGGTTAGGGTTAGGATACAGGTTAGGGTTAGGGTTAGTTTAAGGGTTAGGGTTAGGGTTAGGGTTAGCGTTAGGGTACGGTTAGGATTAAGGTTAGGGTACGGGTTGGGGTACTGGTTAGGGTTAGAGTTAGGGTACGGTTTAGGTTTAAAATAAGGGTTAGGGTTAGGGTACGGCTTAGGGTGAGGGTACGGGTTAGGGTACGGTTAGGGTGCGGTGTAGGGTTAGGGTTCTGGTAAGGGTTAGGTTTAGGGTACGGGATATGGTTAGGGTTAGGGTTAGGTTTAGGGTATGGGTGAGGGTTAGGGTTAGGGTTAGGTTACGGGTTAGAGTTAGGGTTAGGGTACGGGTTACGGTACAGCTTAAGTTTATGGTTAGGTTATGGGTTATGGTTAGGGTTAGGGTACAGGTTACGGTACGGGTTAGGGTTAGGGTTAGGGTACTGGATAGGGTTAGGATTAGGGTTAGGGTACGGGTTAGGTTTAGGGTTAGGCTTAGGGTACTGGTTAGGGTTAGGGTTAGGGTTAGGGTACAGGTTAAGTTTAGGATTATTGTTAGGGTTAAGGTTAGGATACGGGTTAGGGTTAGGGTTAGGGTTAGGATACGGGTTAGGGTTAGGGTTAGGTTTAGGGTTAGGGTACTGGTAAGGGTTAGGTTTAGGGTTAGGGTACGGTTTAGGGTTAGGTTTAGGATTAGGGTTAGGGTACGGGTTAAGGTTAGGGTTAGGGGACTGGTTGGTTAGGGTCAGGGTTAGGATATGGGTTAGGGTTAGGGTTAGGGTACGGGTTAGGATTAGGGTTAGGGTTACGGTTAGGGTACTGGTTAGGGTTAGGCTTAGGGATAGGTTTAGGGTACGGTTTAGGGTTAGGGTTAGGGTTAGGGTTAGTGTACTGGTTTGGTTTAGGGTTAGGGTTAGGGTATGGGTTAGAGTTAGGTTTAGGGTACAGGTAAGGGTTAGGGTTAGGGTAAGGTTACAGGATAGGGTTAGGTTTAGGTTTAGGGTACGGGTTAGGATTAAGGTTAGGGTTAGGGTACTGATTAGGGTTAGGGTACGGGTTAGGGTTAGAATAAGTGTTAGGGTTAGGGTACGGGTTAGGGTACAGGTTAGGGGTAGGGTACGGGTTAGGGTACTTGTTAGGGTTAGGGTACGGGTTAGGTTTAGGGTTAGTGTAGGTTTAGGGTACGGTTTAGGGTTACGGTTCGGTTTAGGTTACGGGTTAGAGGCCGGGTTAGGGTACGGGTTACGGTACAGGTTAGGGTTAGGGTTAGGTTTAGGTTACGGGTTAGGGTTAGGGTTCGGGTATGGGTTACGGTATGGGTTAGGGTTAGGTTTAGGGTACTGGTTTGGTTTAGGGCTAGGGTTAGTGTATGGGTTAGGTTTAAGGTTAGGGTTACGGATAGGTTTAGGATAAGGGTTAGGGTACGGGTTAGGGTTAGGGTTAGTGGTATAGTTAGGGTTAGGTTACGGGTTAGGGTACGGGTTAGGGTTAGGGTACTGTTTAGGTTTAGGGTTAGGGTACTGGTTTGGGTTGCGATTAGGGTTAGGGTATGGGTTAGGTTTAGGTTTAGGGTTAGGGTTAGGTTTATGATATGGGTTAGTTTTAGGGTTAAGGTAAGGATTAGGGTTAGGGTAGGGTTAGGGTTAGAGTTAATGTTAGGGTTAGGGTTAGGGTTAGAGTTAGGTTTAGGTTTAGTGTACTGGTTAGCATTAGAGTTAGGGTTAGGTTTAGGGTTAGGGTTAGGATACGGCTTATTTTAGGGTTAGGGTTAGGGTACTGGTTTGGTTTAGAGTTAGGGTTAGGGTATGGGTTAGGTTTAGGGTTAGGGTTAGGGTTAGGTTTAGGGTATGGGTTAGGGTACGGGTTAGGGTTAGGGTTAGGGTACGGCTTAGGGTACGGGTTAGGGTTAGGGTTAGGGTACTGGTGTCAGTTATAGTTAGGGTAAGGGTACGGGTTAGGTTTAGGGTTAGGTTACGGGTTAGGGTTACGGTACTTAAGGGTTAGGGTTAGGGTAGGGGTTAGGGTTAGGGTTAAGCTTAGGGTACGGGTTAGGGTTAAGGTTAGGGTTAGGGTTACGGTTAGGGTTAAGGTACGGGTTAGTGTTATGTTTAGGGTACGATTAGGGTTCGGGTTAGGGTTACTGTTAGGGTTATGTCTAGGGTACGGGTTAGCGATAGGGTTAGGGTTAGGGTTAGGGATAGGTTTAGGGTACTGGGTGGGTTTAGGGTTAGGGTTAGAGTACGGGTTAGGGTTAGGGTTAGGGTTAGGGTTAGGGTTAGGGAACGGGTTAGGGGATGGTTTTGGGTTAGGGTTAGGGCTAGGTTACTGGTTAGGTTTAGGGTTAGGTTTACGGTAAGGGTGACGGTTAGGGTTACGGTTAAGGCTAGGGTTAGGGTTAGGGTACGAGTACGGGTTAGGGTTAGGGTTACATTATGGTTTAGGGTTAGGGTTAGGGTACTGGTTTGGGTTAGGATGACTGTTAGGGTACAGGTTAGGTTTATAGTTAGTGTTAGGATTAGGCTTATGGTATGGGTTAGTGTTAGGGTTAAGGTTAGGATTAGGGTTAGGGTTAGGGTTAGGGTTAGGGGATGGTTTTGGGTTAGAGTTAGGGTTAGGGTACTGGTTAGTTTTAGGGTTAGGTTTACGGTAAGGGTGACGGGTAGGGTTAGGGTTAGGGTTAGGGTTAGGGTGGGTTAGGGTACGGGTATGGGTTAGGGTTAGGGTTACATTACGGTTTAGGGTTAGGGTTAGGGTACTGGTTTGGGTTAGGATGACTGTTAGGGTACAGGTTAGGTTTATAGTTAGTGTTAGGATTAGTTTTATGGTATGGGTTAGTGTTAGGGTTAAGGTTAGGATTAGGGTTAGGGTAGTGTTAGAGTTAGAGTTGGGGCTAGGGTTAGGGGTAGAGTTAGGGTGTGGGCACGGGTAAGTGTTAGGGTTAGAGTTAGGGTTAGGGTACGGGTTAGGATACGGATTATGGTTAGGTTTAGGGTTAGGGTACGGTTTAGGGTATGGGTTAGGTTTAGGTTGAGGGACGGGTTAGGGAAGGGGTTAGGGTTCGGGTTAGGGTACGGATAGGGTCGGGTTAGGGTTAGGGGTAGGGTATGGGTTAGGGTTAGGGTTAGAGTTAGGGTACTGGTTAGGGTTTTTTTTTTTTAATTAACTTTTATTGGTGTTCAATTTACCAACATACAGAAAAACACCCAGTGCTCATCCCGTCAAGTGTCCACCTCAGTGCCCGTCACCCATTCCCCTCCAACACCCGCCCTCCTCCCCTTCCACCACCCTTAGTTCGTTTCCCCGAGTTAGGAGTCTTTATGTTCTGTCTCCCTTCCTGATATTTCCCAACATTTCTTTTCCCTTCCTTTATATTCCCTTTCACTATAATTCATATTCCCCAAATGAATGAGAACATACACTGTTTGTCCTTCTCCGATTGACTTATTTCACTCAGCATAATACCCTCCAGTTCCATCCACGTTGAAGCAAATGGTGGGTATTTGTCGTTTCTAATTGCTGAGTAATATTCCATTGTATACATAAACCACATCTTCTTTATCCATTCATCTTTCGATGGACACCGAGGCTCCTTCCACAGTTTGGCTATTGTGGCCATTGCTGATAGAAACATCGGGGTGCAGGTGTCCCAACGTTTCATTGCATCTGAATCTTTGGGGTAAATCCCCAACAGTGCAATTGCTGGGTCGTAGGGCAGGTCTATTTTTAACTCTTTGAGGAACCTCCACACAGTTTTCCAGAGTGGCTGCACCAGTTCACATTCCCACCAACAGTGTAAGAGGGTTCCCTTTTCTCCGCATCCTCTCCAACATTTGTTGTTTCCTGCCTTGTTAATTTTCCCCATTCTCACTGGTGTGAGGTGGTATCTCATTGTGGTTTTGATTTGTATTTCCCTGATGGCAAGTGATGCAGAGCATTTTCTCATGTGCTTGTTGGCCATGTCCATGTCTTCCTCTGTGAGATTTCTCTTCATGTCTTTTGCCCATTTCATGATTGGATTGTTTGTTTCTTTGGTGTTGAGTTTAATAAGTTCTTTATAGATTTTGGAAACTAGCCCTTTATCTGATATGTCATTTGCAAATATCTTCTCCCATTCTGTAGGTTGTCTTTTAGTTTTGTTGACTGTATCCTTTGCTGTGCAAAAGCTTCTTATCTTGATGAAGTCCCAATAGTTCATTTTTGCTTTTGTTTCTTTTGCCTTTGTGGATGTATCTTGCAAGAAGTTACTGTGGCCAAGTTCAAAAAGGGTGTTGCCTGTGTTCTCCTCTAGGATTTTGATGGAATCTTGTCTCACATTTAGATCTCTCATCCATTTTGAGTTTATCTTTGTGTATGGTGAAAGAGAGTGGTCCAGTTTCATTCTTCTGCATGTGGATGTCCAATTTTCCCAACACCATTTATTAAAGAGACTGTCTTTCTTCCAATGGATAGTCTTTCCTCCTTTATCGAATATTAGATGACCGTACATTTCAGGGTCCACTTCTGGGTTCTCTATTCTGTTCCATTGATCTATGTGTCTGTTTTTGTGCCAGTACCACACTGTCTTGATGACCACAGCTTTGTAGTACAACCTGAAATCTGGCATTGTGATGCCCCCAGCTATGGTTTTCTTTTTTAAAATTCCCCTGGCTATTCGGGGTCTTTTCTGATTCCACACAAATCTTAAAATAATTTGTTCTAACTCTCTGAAGAAAGTCCATGGTATTTTGATAGGGATTGCATTAAACGTATAAATTGCCCTGGGTAACATTGACATTTTTACAATATTAATTCTGCCAATCCATGAGCATGGAATATTTTTCCATCTCTTTGTGTCTTCCTCAATTTCTTTCAGAAGTGTTCTATAGTTTTTAGGGTATAGATCTTTTACCTCTTTGGTTAGGTTTATTCCTAGGTATCTTATGCTTTTGGGTGCAATTGTAAATGGGATTGACTCCTTAATTTCTCTTTCTTCAGTCTCATTGTTAGTGTATAGAAATGCCATTGATTTCTGGGCATTGATTTTGTATCCTGCCACGCTACCAAATTGCTGTATGAGTTCTAGCAATCTTGGGGTGGAGGCTTTTGGGTTTTCTATGTAGAGTATCATGTCATCGGCGAAGAGGGAGAGTTTGACTTCTTCTTTGCCAATTTGAATGCCTTTAATGTCTTTTTGTTGTCTGATTGCTGAGGCGAGGACTTCCAGAACTATGTTGAACAGCAGTGGTGAGAGTGGACATCCCTGTCTTGTTCCTGATCTTAGGGGAAAGGCTCCCAGTGCTTCCCCATTGAGAATGATATTTGCTGTGGGCTTTTCGTAGATGGCTTTTAAGATGTCGAGGAAAGTTCCCTCTATCCCAACACTCTGAAGGGTTTTGATCAGGAATGGATGCTGTATTTTGTCAAATGCTTTCTCTGCATCTAATGAGAGGATCATATGGTTCTTGGTTTTTCTCTTGTTGATATGATGAATCACATTGATGGTTTTACGAGTGTTGAACCAGCCTTGTGTCCCAGGGATAAATCCTACTTGGTCATGGTGAATAATTTTCTTAATGTGTTGTTGGATCCTATTGGCTAGTATCTTGTTGAGAATTTTTGCATCCATGTTCATCAGGGATATTGGTCTGTAATTCTCCTTTTTGGTGGGGTCTTTGTCTGGTTTCGGAATTAAGGTGATGCTGGCCTCGTAGAACGAATTTGGAAGTACTCCATCTCTTTCTATCTTTCCAAACAGCTTTAGTAGAATAGGTATGATTTCTTCTTTAAACGTTTGATAGAATTCCCCTGGGAAGCCATCTGGCCCTGGACTCTTGTGTCTTGGGAGGTTTTTGATGACTGCTTCAATTTCCTCCCTGGTTATTGGCCTGTTCAGCTTTTCTATTTCTTCCTGCTCCAGTTTTGGTAGTTTGTGGCTTTCCAGGAATGCGTCCATTTCTTCTAGATTTCCTAAATTATTGGCGTACAGCTGTTCATAATATGTTTTTAAAATCGTTTGTATTTCCTTGGTGTTGGTAGTGATGTCCCCTTTCTCATTCATGATTTTATTAATTTGAGTCTTCTCTCTCTTCTTTTTAATAAGGTTGGCTAATGGTTTATCTATCTTATTAATTGTTTCAAAGAACCAACTCCTGGTTCTGTTGATCTGTTCCACAGTTCTTTTGGTCTCGATATCATTGAGTTCTGCTCGAATTTTAATTAACTCTCTTCTTCTGCTGGGGGTGGGGTCTATTTGTTGCTTTTTCTCTAGTTCCTTTATGTGTAAGGTGAGCTTTTGAATTTGAGATCTTTCCAGTTTTTGAATGGATGCTTGTATTGCGATGTATTTCCCCCTCAGGACTGCTTTTGCTGCATCCCAAAGATTTTGAACGGTTGTATCTTCATTCTCATTAGTTTCCATGAATCTTTTTAATTCTTCCTTAATTTCCTGGTTGACCTTTTCATCTTTTAGCAGGATGGTCCTTAACCTCCACGTGTTTGTGGTCCTTCCATACTTCTTGTTGTGATTAAGTTCTAATTTCAAGGCATTATGGTCTGAGAATACACAGGGGACTATCCCGATCTTTTGGTATCGGTTCAGACCCGATTTGTGACCCAGTATGTGGTCTATTCTGGAGAAAGTTCCATGTGCACTTGAGAAGAATGTGTATTCAGTTGAGTTTGGATGTAAAGTTCTGTAGATATCTGTGAAATCCATCTGGTCCAGTGTATCATTTAAAGCTCTCGTTTCTTTGGAGATGTTGTGCTTAGAAGACCTATCCAGGGTAGAAAGAGCTAGATTGAAGTCACCAAGTATAAGTGTATTATTATCAAGGTATTTCTTGAGTTTGGTTATTAATTGGTTTAAATATTTGGCAGCTCCCACATTCGGGGCATATATATTGAGGATTGTTAAGTCCTCTTGTTGGATAGATCCTTTGAGTATGAGATAGTGTCCCTCTTCATCTCTCACTATAGTCTTTGGGGTAAATTTTAATTTCTCTGATATGAGGATGGCAACCCCTGCTTTCTTTTGAGGACCATTTGAATGGTAAATGGTTCTCCAACCTTTTATTTTCAGGTTGTAGGTGTCCTTCTGTCTAAAATGAGTCTCTTGTAGACAGCAAATAGATGGGTCCTGCTTTTTTATCCAGTCTGAAACCCTGCGCCTTTTGATGGGGTCATTAAGCCCGTTCACATTCAGAGTTACTATTGATAGATATGAGTTTAGTGTCATCATATCTATTCAGTCCTTGTTTTTGTGGATTGTTCCACTGAACTTCTTCTTAAAGGGGAATTTTAAGAGTCCCCCTTAAAATTTCTTGCAGAGCTGGTTTGGAGGTTACATATTCTTTCAGTTCCTGCCTGTCTTGGAAGCTCTTTATCTCTCCTTCCATTTTGAATGAAAGCCTTGCTGGGTAAAGTATTCTTGGTTGCATGTTCTTTTCATTTAGGACCCTGAATATATCCTGCCAGCCCTTTCTGGCCTGCCAGGTCTCTGTGGAGAGGTCTGCTGTTACCCTAATATTCCTCCCCATAAAAGTCAGGGACTTTTTTTCTCTTGCTGCTTTAAGGATCTTCTCCTTATCTTTGGAATTTGCAAGCTTCACTATTAAATGTCGAGGTGTTGAACGGTTTTTGTTGATTTTAGGGGGGGATCTCTCTATTTCCTGGATCTGAATGCCTGTTTCCCTTCCCAGATTCGGAAAGTTTTCAGCTAGGATTTGTTCAAATACATATTCTGGCCCTCTGGCCCTTTCCGCGCCCTCAGGAACCCCAATTAAACGTAGGTTTTTCTTCCTCAGGCTATCATTTATTTCCCTTAATCTATCCTCATGGTCTTTTAATTGCCTGTCTCTTTTTTCCTCAGTTTCCCTCTTTGCCATCAACTTGTCTTCTATGTCACTCACTCGTTCTTCCACCTCGTTAACCCTCGTCGTTAGGGCTTCTAGCTTGGATTGCATCTCATTTAATTGATTTTTAATTTCTGCCTGATTGGATCTAAATTCTGCAGTCATGAAGTCTCTTGAGTCCTTTATGGTTTTTTCTAGAGCCACCAGTAGCTGTAAAATAGTGCTTCTGAATTGGCTTTCTGACATTGAATTGTAATCCATATTTTGTAACTCTGTGGGAGAGTGGGCTGTTTCTGATTCTTTTTTTTGAGGTGAGGTTTTCCTTCTAGTCATTTTGCTCAGTGCAGAGTGGCCAAAAACAAGTTGTATTGGGAAAAGGAGAAAAAGAGAGAGAAGGAAAGAAAAGAGAAAAAGAAAAAAGAGAAAGAAGAAAAAAAGGGGGAAAAAGAGAAGAAAAAGAGAAAGAAAAAGAAAGAAAGGAGAAAAAAAGGGTGGGGTGGGGTGGGGGAAGCAATCCGAAATCAAGAAGAAAGAAAGAGAAAAAAGCACAAAACAAAACAAAAACAAAACAAAAAAAAACAAAAAACAAACAAACAAAAACAAACACGGGGGAGTATCTTCCGATTCTGTGTACTTTAAGTCCCTTGACTTCGCCTGGAACTGGTCCGTGTCGCTGGTCTTCTGGGGGAGGGGCCTGATGTGCTGATTCTCAGGTGTTAGCACTTGGGGGAGCTGCTCTGCCCCTGCCTGGTGCAGGGCTCAGTGGGGGTTGTTCACCCCGTGAGGCCCCGGGAGGAAGCCCCAGTGGCGGGGGCAGCTCTGGGACCCTAAAGTCAGCCCCCGCAGTAACTCTGGGGCTCTCCGTCTGCAGGGCCTGGGGGCTCCCGGGCGGGGCCGCTGATCTGCTCAGCTCGGGGCAGGAGCGTCCTCGCTGTCCTGGGCCCTCCCGGCCTCTGCCTGTCCCGGGGGAGGCAGGATCCTGGGCTGTGTCCCGGCGCCCTGTGCTCCGCGGCCTGCGCTGTTGGATTCGCGCTCCTGGCGGTGCAGCCCCCTCCGCGGAGCCGCCGCCCGAGCCCCTCAGAGCTGTTCCCGGAGCCGCGCCTGCCCCCTCCGCGCTGAGCTTCTTCCTCCGCCCGAGCCGCCGCTGCCGAGCTGTTCCCGGAGCCGCGCCGCCCCCTCCGCGGAGCTTCTTCCTCCGCCCGAGCCGCCGCCGCTGAGCTGTTCCCGGAGCCCCGCAGCCCCCTCCGCGGAGCCGCCGCCCGAGCCCCTCCGAGCTGCTCCGGGTCCCGCAGAGCGCTGCAGCCCTTAGGGAGCTCGGCGCATCTCCCGGGGTGCAGTTCCTCTGTTACTGTCCCAGGGAGCCCAAGGGCGTCCCCGCCTTTCTGGGGATCCTGCTCCAATTCCCCGGGAGCCCCTTTCCGCGGGGAAGGTCGGTGCAGCTCCTGCTCCTCCGGGACGGGGCTCTCCTGTCCTGGGGACACTCGCCCCGGCCTCAGCCCGGCTCCTCGCGGGGCCCCTCCCCCTCGGAGGCCTTTTGTGTCTTTATTTCTTTCTCCCCGTCTTCCTACCTTGATAGAAGCGCGAACTCTTCTCACTGTAGCGTTCCAGCTGGTCTCTCTTTAAATCTCAGGCCGAATTCGTAGATTTTCAGGATGATTGGATGGTTTTCTAGGTAATTTGTTGAGGACAGGTGACTTGGAGACCCTACTCTGCCGCCATCTTGCCCCTACCCCTGGTTAGGGTTTAGTTAGGGATAGGTTACAGATTATGGTTAGGATAAGGGTTAGGGTACGGGTTAGGATTAGGGTTAGGGTTAGGGTTAGGATCTGGTTAGGGTTAGGGTACAGGTGAGGGTTAGGTTTAGGTTTAGGGTTAGGGTTAGGGTTTGAATACGGGTTAGGGCTAGGGTTAGGGTTAGGGTACGGGTTAGGCTTAGGTTTAGGGTTTGGGTTCTGGTTAGGGTTAGGTTTAGGGTTACGGTATGGGTTAGCGTTAGTGTTAGGTTTAGGGTATGGGTTAGGGTTAGGTTATGGTTTAGGGTTAGGATTAGCGTTCATGTTAGGGTCCTGGTTTGGTTTAGGTTTAGGGTTAGTGTATGGGTTAGTTTTAAGGTTAGGGTTACGGATAGGTTTAGGTTAAGTGTTAGGGTACGGGTTAGGGTTAGGGTTAGTGGTAGCGTTAAGGTTAGGGTACGGGTTAGGCATAGGGTAAGGGTTAGGGTTAGGTTTAGGGTATGGGTTAGGGTTAGGGTTAGGGTTAGTGTTAGGGTACAGGTTAGGGTTAGGGTTAGGGTTAGGGTTAAGGTTAGGGTTAGGATTAGGGTACTGGTTAGGGTTAGGGTTAGGGTACAGTTTAGGGTTAGAGTAAGGGTTAGGGTTAGGGTACGGGTTAGGGTTAGGGTTAGGGTGAGTGTACGGGTTAGGGTTAGGGTTAGGGTTAGTGTTCGGTTAAGGGTTAGTTTTAGGCCTGGGTACGGGTTAGGGTACGATTTAGGGTACAGGTTAGGGTTAGGTTATAGGTT
The DNA here is from genome assembly GCF_018345385.1 of Vulpes lagopus. Lineage (NCBI taxonomy): Eukaryota > Metazoa > Chordata > Mammalia > Carnivora > Canidae > Vulpes > Vulpes lagopus. Next base: position 65,397 of record NW_024570636.1, on the reverse strand, counting down.
AGGGTTAGGGTTAGGGTAGGGTACATGTTATGGTTAGGGTTAGGATTAGGGTACGGATTAGGGTTAGGGTACCGGTTCAGATAAGCGTTAGGGTTACGGTTAGGGGACTGGTTAGGGTTAGTGTTAGGGTTAGCTTTAGGGTACAGGTTAGGTTTAGGTATAGGGTTACGGTTAGGGATAGGAAAACGTTTAGGGTTAGGGTTAGGGTTAGCGTACGTGTTAGGGTTAGAGTTAAGCTACGGGTTAGGGTACTGGTTAGGGTAAGTGTTAGGGTTAGGGTAGGGTTTAGGGTTAGGTTTAGGGTTAGGTTTAGGGTATGGGTTAGGTTTAAGGTTAGAGTTAGGGTTAGGTTTAGGTATAGGGTACGGGTTAGGGTTAAGGTTAGGGTTAGGTTTAGGGTTAGTTTTAGCGTTAGGGTATGGGTTAGTTTACGGTTAGAGGACGAGTTAGGGTTAGGGTTAGGTAACGCGTTAGGGTTAGGGTTAGGGTACGGGTTACGGTACGGGTTAGGGTTAGGGTACTGGATAGGGTTAGGTGTAGGGTTTGGCTACGGCTTAGGGTTAGGATTAGGGATAGGGTTAGGGTTAGGTTTAGGGTTAGGGTTAGGGTTAGGATACACGTTAGGGTTAGGGTTAGGGTTTGGGGACGGGTTAGGGTTAGGTTTAGGTTTAGGGTTAGGGTTAGGATACTGGTTTGGTTTAGGGTTAGGGTTAGGGTACGGTTTAGGTTTAGGGTTAGAGTTAGGGTTAAGTTAGGTTACGGGTTTGGGTACGGCTTAGGTTTAGGGTTAGTGTACGGCTGAGGATATGGGTTAGGGTTAGGGTACGGGTTAGGGTTAGGGTTTGGTAAGGGTATGGGTTAAGGTTACGGTTAGGGTACAGGTAAGGGTTAGGGTTAGGGTACGGGATAGGGATAGGGTAAGGGTTAGAGTTAGGGTACAGGTTAGGTTACGGGTTAGGGTTATGGTTAGGATTAGGTATGTGTTAGGGTTAGGGTTAGGGTACGGGTACGGGTTAGGGTTAGGGTTAGGTTACGGGTTAGGGTTAGGGTTGGGTACGAGTTAGGGTTAGGTTTATTGCTGGGATAGTTTTAGGGTGAGTGTACGGGTTAGGGGTAGAGTTAGGGTTAGTTTTAGTGTTAGGGTTAGGGTACAGGTTAGGGTTAGGTTTAGGGTTAGGGTTAGGTTTAGGATATGCGATAGGGTTAGGGTTAGGGTACGGGTTAGGTTATGGTTAGGGTTAGGGTACAGGTTAGGGTTAGGTTTAGGGTTAGGGTACGGTTAAGGATACGGGTTATGGTTAGGGTTAGTCTTAGGGTACGGGTTAGGGTATGGGTTAGGGTTAGGTTTAAGGTATGGGTTAGGGAACAGGTTAGCGATAGGGTTAGGGTACGGTATAGGGAAAGGGTGAGGGTTAGGGTTAGGGTACGTGTTAAGGTTAGGGTTAGGATTAGGGTTAGGTTAGGGGTTAGGGTTAGAGTAAGGTTTAGGGTTAGGGTACAGTGTAGGGTTGGGTTACGGGTTAGGGTTAGGATGAGTGTACGGGTAAGGGTTAGGGTTAGTGTTAGGGTTAGGGTACAGTTGGGTAGGGTTAGTGTTAGGGTACGGGTTAGGGTAGGTAGGTAAGGTTAGGGTTAGGTTAGGGTAGGGTTAGGTTACAGGTTATGGTTAGGTTAGGGTTAGGGTTAAGTTAGATGAGTGTACGGGTTTGGGTAGGATTGGGTTAGGGTTAGGTCTGGGTTAGGGTTAGGGCTGGGTACGGTTAGGTACGGGTTAGGGTACGTGTTAGGGTTAGGTATGGGTTAGGTTTAGGGTTAGGTTTAGTGTAAGGTTTAGGGTTTGGTTAGGGTTAGGGTTAGGGTACGGTTAGGGTTATGGTTAGGTCAGGTTACGGTTTTGGGTTAGGGTTAGGGTATGGGTAACGGAATGGTTAGGGTTAGGGTTGGGTTAGGATTCGGGGTAGGGTTAGGGTTAGGGTAGGGTTAGGTAGGGTAGGGTAAGGGTACGGGTTAGGGTTAGGGTACGGGTTAGGTTTAGGTTTGGTTAGGGTATGGGTTAGGGTTAGGTTAGGGTACAGGTTAGGGTTAGTCTAAGTTTACAGTTAGGGTAGGTTATAATTCGGGTACGGCATAGGGTAAGGGTGGGGAGGTTTAGGGTTAGGTTTGGGTTAGGGTGGTTAGGGTTAGGGTTAGGTAGGGTTAGGGTAGGGTTGTATTGGTTAGGGACTGGTTAGGTTAGGTAGGTCGGGTGAGGTTTAGGGTTAGGGTTAGGGGGTTTGGGTTAGGGTTAAGGTTAGGGTTAGGGTACGGGTTAGGTTTAGCGTTAGGGTAGGGGTGTTAGGTTAGGTTAGGGTTAGGGTAGTTAGGTTAGGGTTAGGGTGGGTTGGGTATGTGGTTAGTAGGTTTAGGTGGTAGGTTAGGTTGGGTTAGGGTTGGGTGGTAGGTTAGGTAGGGTAGGGTGGGTTGGGTTAGGGTACGTTAGGTTGGGTTATGTAGTTAGTTAGTTAGGGTGGTTGATGGTTGGTTAGGTTAGTAGGGTAAGGTTGGGTAGTTAGATTAGGGTTAGTTAGTTTGGGTAAGGGTTAGGGTTGGTTAGGTGGGAGTTGGTTAGGGTAGGATAAGGTGCGTAGTTGGTTAGGGTGCGGGTAGGTTAGGGTTAGGTTGTGTTAGGGTATGGTTAGGTTAGGTTAGGTAGGAGTTGGTGGTTAGGTTAGTTAGGTAGGGTAGTAGGTGGGTTAGTAGGTAGGGTTAGGTAGGGTAGCTTGGGTTAGGTTAGTAGGGTAGGTAGTTGGGTGGGGTAGGGTTAGGGTAGGAGGTTAGGTTTGGGTTGGTTGCTAGGTGGGTTATGGTGTAGGTTGGTAGGTTGGTGTTGGTTAGGGTTAGGGTTGAGGTTAGGGTAGGGTTTGGGTTAGGGTTAGGGTTGTTAGGGTTAGGTTAGGTTAGGTTGGTTTAGGGTTGGTTAGGTGGGTTAGGTTTAGGGTTAGGGTATGGGTTAGTGTTACAGGTTAGGTTAGGGTTAGGGGTTAGGATTTAGGTTAGGGTTAGTGGTTTGGTTAGGTTTAGGGTTATGGTATGGGTTAGGTTAGGTTATTTAGGGTTGTGGTTAGGTTTAGGGTTAGGGTTAGGGTTAGGGTTAGGGTACGATTAGGGTTAGGTTTAGGGTTAGGTTAGGGTTAGGGTTATGGGTATGGTTTGGGTAGGGTTAGGGTTAGGATTAGTTAGGGTTAGGTTTAGGTTTAGGTTAGGGTTGATAGGGTTAGGTTTTAGGGTTAGGTTAGGGTTAAGGGTTAGGGTTAGGTTAGGTTAGGGTAATAGTTAGGTTTAGGGTATAGGGTTAGGGAGGTTTAGGGTTAGGGTTAGGGTACTGGTTTGGTTAGGGTAGGTAGGGTATGCGTTAGGTTAGTGTTAGGGTAGGGTTAGGGTTAGGGTTAGGGTTAGTGTTAGGGTTGGTTAGGGTTAGGTAGGTGGAGTTAGGGTTAGGGTTAGGGTAGGGATACGGGTTAGGGGTTTGGTTGGGTTAGGGTTAGGGTTAGGGTTAGGGTTAGGGTACGTTAGGTAGGCTTTGAGTTAGGTTAGGTACGGTTGGTTGGGTTAGGTTAGGGTTAGGTAGTATGGGAGGGTTAGGTTTAGGGTTAGGCTTAGGTAGGTTGGGTTATGGTTAGTGTTAGGGTTGGGTTAGGGTACGGTTAGGTTAGGGTTAGTGTTAGGGTTAGGGTATGGGTTAGGTATGGGTAGGGTTAGGGTTAGGGTTGGTGGTACGGGTTAGGGTAGGTTAAGGTTAGGGTAGTAGGGTTACGGTTAGGGTTAGGGTTAGGGTTTGGTACTGGTTTAGGGTTAGGGTTAGGATAGGGTTAGTGTCAGGATTAGGTTAGGTTTAGGTTAGTTTAGGGTTAGGTTTAGGTCAGATACGGTTAGGGTGAGTGTTAGGTTAGGTAGGGTACTGGTTAGGGTTAGGTTAGGTAAGGGTTACTGGTTAGGTAGGTTAGGGTAGGGTTAGGTACGGGTTAGGGTTAGGGTTAGGGTTGGTTTGTGTTAGGGGTGAGGATAAGGGTATGCGTTAGGTTTAGTGTTAGGTGAGGGTTAGGGTATGGGTTAGGGTTAGGGTTAGGGTATGGTTAGTTAGGGTTAGGTTAGGGTTAGGTAGGGTTAGGGTTAGGGTAGAGGTTAGGTTTAGGGTACGGGTTAGGGTTAGGTTAGGAGTTAGGGTTAGGGTTAGGTTAGGGTTAGGGTTAGGCGTTAGGGTAGGCTTAGGTTAGGGTTAAGGTACGGTTTAGGGTTAGGGGTTAGGTGTAGGGTAGGTTGAGGATACTGGATAGGGTTAGGTTATAGGTTAGCTTAGGCTACAGGTTAGGTGATTATGGTTATTGGTTAGGGTTCGGGTATGGGTAGGTAGGTTAGGGTTAGGGTTAGGTTAGTGTTAGGGTTGGGTATGGGTTAGGGTTAGGGTTAGTTGGTACGTTAGGGTTAGGGTTAGGTACGGGTTAGGTAGGGTTAGGGTTAGGGTTAGGGTACGGTTAGGGTTAGGGTTAGCTACAGATTAGGTTAGGTTTAGGGTTAGGTAGGTTTAGGATACGGGTTAGGGTTAGGGTTAGGGTAGTGTTAGGGTTTAAGGTTTAGGGTTAGGTATGGTTAGTTTAGGGTAAGGGTTAGGGTGGGTTGTGTTAGTGTTAGGGTTAGGTTGGTTTGGTTTAGGGTGAGGATAAGGGTACGGTTAGGTTTAGTTTTAGGGTGGGGGTTTGGGTTAGGGTTAGGGTTAGTAGGTACGGTTAGGTTAGGAGATGGTTAGGGTTTGGATTAGGGTAAGGGTTAGGTGGAATGGGATCGGGTAGGTTTATGGTACGGGTAGTTAAGGGTACGGGTTAGGGTACTGGTTAGGGTAATAGTTAGAGTTTAGTGTTAGGGTATAGAAGAAAGGGTTAGGGTTCGTGTTAGGGTACAGGTTAGGGTAAACTTAGGGTTAGGTTTACGGTACGGCTTAGGGTTAGGGATAGGGTAAGGGGTAGGATACCGTTTAGGGATAGTGTACGGGTTACTGTTACATTTAGGGTTAGGGTTAGGGTACGGGTAAGGGTTAGGTTTAGCATTACGGTAAGGGTTAGGGTTAGGTTTAGGGTTAGGGTTAGGTTTACATTTCGGCTTAGTGTTAAGGTTAGGATTAGTGTTAGGGTTAGGGTACGGGCAGGGTTACGGTGAGGGTACGGGTAAGGGTATGGGTTATGGTTAGTGTTAGGGTTAGGGTTAGGGTACAGTTAGCAATAGGGTTAGGGTTAAGGTTAGGGTTAGGTTTAGGGTACGGGTTAGGGTTCGGGTTAGGGTAAGGTTATGGGTTAGGGTTAGGGTTAGGATAAATTTATGGTTTCGGGTTAGGGTTTGGGTTAGTGTACGGGTTAGGGTTAGGGTTAGGGTTAGGGTTAGGGTTAGGGTACCACTTAGGGTTAGGGTTAGGTTATGGTTAGGGTTAGAGTAAGGGTTAGGGGTAGGGTACCGGTTAGGGTTAGGGTACGGGTTTGGGTACGGGTTAGGGTTAGGGTTAGGGTATTGTTTTGGGTTAGGATTAGGTTTAAGTATGGGTGAGGTTTAGGGCTAGGGTAAGGGTTAAGTTTATGTATGGGTTAGGGTTAAGGTTAGGATTAGGGTTAGGGTAGGGTTCGGGTTAGAGTTAGGTTTAGGGTTAGGGTTAGAGTTAGGGTGTGGTTACGGGTTAGGGTTTGGGTTAGTGTTAGGGTTAGGGTACGGGCAAGCTTTAGGGTTAGCTTTATGGTAAGGGTTAGGGTACGGTTTAGGGTTAGGGTTAGGGTATGGCTTACTGTTAGGGTTAGTGTTAAGTTTAGGGTACGGGTTATGGTATGGGTTAGGCATAGGGTTAGGGTTTGGGTTAGGGTACGGGTAACGTTTAAGGTTAGGGTACGGGTACGGGTTAGGTTTAGGGTTAGGGTAAGGATACGGGTTAGGGTTAAGGTTAGGGTTAGGGTACGCGTTAGGGTTAGGTTTAGAGTTAGGGTACTGGTTAGGGTTAGGGTTAGGGTATTGGTTTGTGTTAGGATTAGGGTTAGGGTACGGGTTAGGTTTAGGCTTAGGGTTAGGGTTAGGGTTATGGTATGGGTTAGTGTTAGGTTTAAGGTTAGGATTAGGGTTAGGGTTAGGGTAGGTTTAAGGTTAGAGTTAATGTTAGGGTTAGGGTAAGAGTTAGGGTTAGGATTAGGTTTAGGGTTAGGGTTAGGATTAGGGTTAGGGTGGGTAAGGATTAGAGTTACGGATAGGGTTAGGGTTAGAGTTAGGGTGTGGGTAGGGGTTAGGGTTAGGGTTAGGATTAGGGTTAGGGTTAGGGTTAGGGTACGGTTTAGGGATAGGGTACGGCTTAGAGTTAAGGTTAGGGTACGGTTTAGGGATAGGGTACGGGTTAGGGTTAAGGTTAGGGTTACGGTTAGGGTTTGGGTACAGGTAAGGGTAAGGGTTAGAGTTACGATAAGTGTTAGGGTACGGGTTAGTGTTAGAGTCAGGGTATGGTTTACGGTTAGGGTTAGGGTATTGGTTTGTGTTAGGATTAGGGTTAGGGTACGGGTTAGGTTTAGGCTTAGGGTTAGGGTTAGGGTTATGGTATGGGTTAGTGTTAGGTTTAAGGTTAGGATTAGGGTTAGGGTTAGGGTAGGTTTTTTTTTTTTTTTTAATTAACTTTTATTGGTGTTTAATTTACCAACATACAGAAAAACACCCAGTGCTCATCCCGTCAAGTGTCCACCTCAGTGCCCGTCACCCATTCCCCTCCAACACCCGCCCTCCTCCCCTTCCACCACCCCTAGTTCGTTTCCCCGAGTTAGGAGTCTTTATGTTCTGTCTCCCTTCCTGATATTTCCCAACATTTCTTTTCCCTTCCTTTATATTCCCTTTCACTATTATTCATATTCCCCAAATGAATGAGAACATACACTGTTTGTCCTTCTCCGATTGACTTATTTCACTCAGCATAATACCCTCCAGTTCCATCCACGTTGAAGCAAATGGTGGGTATTTGTCGTTTCTAATTGCTGAGTAATATTCCATTGTATACATAAACCACATCTTCTTTATCCATTCATCTTTCGATGGACACCGAGGCTCCTTCCACAGTTTGGCTATTGTGGCCATTGCTGATAGAAACATCGGGGTGCAGGTGTCCCGACGTTTCATTGCATCTGAATCTTTGGGGTAAATCCCCAACAGTGCAATTGCTGGGTCGTAGGGCAGGTCTATTTTTAACTCTTTGAGGAACCTCCACACAGTTTTCCAGAGTGGCTGCACCAGTTCACATTCCCACCAACAGTGTAAGAGGGTTCCCTTTTCTCCGCATCCTCTCCAACATTTGTTGTTTCCTGCCTTGTTAATTTTCCCCATTCTCACTGGTGTGAGGTGGTATCTCATTGTGGTTTTGATTTGTATTTCGGTTAGGGTAGGTTTAAGGTTAGAGTTAATGTTAGGGTTAGGGTAAGAGTTAGGGTTAGGATTAGGTTTAGGGTTAGGGTTAGGATTAGGGTTAGGGTGGGTAAGGATTAGAGTTACGGATAGGGTTAGGGTTAGAGTTAGGGTGTGGGTAGGGGTTAGGGTTAGGGTTAGGATTAGGGTTAGGGTTAGGGTTAGGGTACGGTTTAGGGATAGGGTATGGCTTAGAGTTAAGGTTAGGGTACGGTTTAGGGATAGGGTACGGGTTAGGGTTAAGGTTAGGGTTACGGTTAGGGTTTGGGTACAGGTAAGGGTAAGGGTTAGAGTTACGATAAGTGTTAGGGTACGGGTTAGTGTTAGAGTCAGGGTATGGTTTAGGGTTAGGGTTAGGGTTAGGGTACGGGTTAGGTTTAGAATAGGTTTAGGGTACTGGTTAGGTTTAGGGTTAAGGTATGTGGTAGGGTTAGGTTAGGGTTAGTGTGAGGGTTAGGGTTCGGGTTATGGTACGGGTTAGGCGTAGGGTGAGGGTTTGGGTTAGGGTACGGGTTAGGTTTAGGGTTAGGGTAAGGGTACGGGCTAGGGTTAAATTTAGGGTTAAGGTTAGGGGTAGGGTACAGTTTAGGGTTAGGGTTAGTGTTAGGGTACTGGTTACGGTTAGAGTTAGGGAGGGTACTGGTTTGGGTTTGGATTAGGGTTAGGGTACGTGTTCGGTTTAGAGTTAGATTTAGGGTTAGGTTTATGGTCTGGGTTAGTGTCAGCGTTAAGGTTAGGATTAGGGTTAGGGTATTGTTAGAGTTAGAGTTAGGGTTAGGGTAAGGGTTAGAGTTAGGGTGTGGGATCGGGTTAGGGTTAGGGTTAGGGTTAGGGTTAGGGTACGGGTTAGGATACGGGTTATGTTTAGGGTTAGGTTTAGGGTACGGTTTAGGGGATGGGTTAGTGTTAGGTTGAAGGTACGGTTTAGGGAACAGGTTAGGGTTCGGGTTAGGGTATGGGTAAGGGAACGGGTTAGGGTTAGGGTACGGGTTACGGTTAGGGTTAGGGTTAGGGTTAGGGTACTGGTTAGGGTTAGGGTTAGGGATAGATTACGGATTAGGTTTAGGTGTAGGGTTAGGGTACGGGTTAGGATTAGTGTTAGGGTTAGGGTCCTGGTTAGGGTTATTGTTAGGGTTAGGGTTAGGAAACAGGTTAGGGTTAGGTTTAGGGTTAGGGTTAGGGTTAGGGTTATTTTACGGGTTAGGGTTAGGGTTAGGGTTAGGGTTAGGGTTAGTGTTAGGGTACGGGTTAGGCTTAGGTTAACGTATAGGGTTAGGGTTAGGGTTAGGTTTAGGGTTACGGTATGGGTTAGCGTTAGTGTTAGGTTTAGGGTACGGGTTAGGTTTAGGTTATATTTTAGTGTTAGGATTATGGTTAGGATTATGGTACTGGTTTGGTTTAGTGTTAGGGTTAGGGTACTGGTTAGGTTCAAGGTTGGTGTTATGGATAGTTTTAGGTTAAGTGTTAGAGTACGGGTTAGGGTTAGGGTTAGTGGTAGAGTTAGGGTTAGGGTATGGATTAGGCATAGTGTTAGGTTTAGGGTTAGGTTTAGGGTACGGGATAGGGTTAGGGTTTGGGTACGGGTTAGGATTAGGGTTAGTGTAAGGGTACGGGTTAGGGTTAGGTTTAGGGTTACGGTACGGGTTAGGGTGAAGGTTAGGGTTAGGTTTAGGGTACTGGTTAGAGTTAGGTTAGGGTACAGTTTATGGTTAGAGTAAGGGCTAGGCTTAGGGGACGGGTTAGGGTTAGGGTACGGGTTAGGTTGAAGGTTAGGTTTAGGGTTAGGGTATGGCTTCGGGTAAGGGTTAGAGTTAGGGTACAGGTTAGGGTTAGGTTTAGGGTTAGGGTTAGGGTTAGGATACGGGTTAGGATTAGGGTTAGGGTTATGTTTAGGGTACGGGTTAGGATTAGGTTTAGGGTTATGGGACTGCTTAGGGTTAGGTTTAGGGTATGGGTTAGGGTTAGGGTTAGGTTTAGTGTTAGGGCTAGGGTACAGGTTAGGGTTAGGTTTAGGGTAAGGGTTAGGATTAGGGTTGGGGTTATGGTACGGGATAGGGTACGGGTTAGGGTACTGGTTAGGGTACGGGTTAGGGTTTAGGGTTATGTTTAGGGAAAGTGTAAGGGTTACGGTTAGTGTTAAGGTACGGGTTAGGGTTAAGGTTAGGGTTAGGTTTAGGGTATGGCTTAGGGTTAGGGTTAGGGTTAGGGTTAGGGTACGGTTTAGGGTTAGGGTTAGGGTTAGGGATACGGTTTAGGGTTAGGGTTAGGGTTAGGTTTAGGTAACGGGTTAGGGTTAGGGGTAGGGTTAAGGTACTGGTAAGGGTTAGGTTTAGGGTTTGGGTAAGGGTTAGGGTTAGGGTTAGGGTTAGGGTATGGGTAAGGGTTAGGGATAGGTAATGTGTTACGGTTAGGGTTAGTGTTAGGGTTAGCTTTAGGTTTATGGTACGGTTTAGGGTTGGGTTAGGGTACGGGTAGGTTTAGGGTTAGGGTAGGGTAGGGTAGGGTTATTTAGGTTAGGTTAGGGGTAGGTACGTTAGGGTTAGGTTAGGTTAGGGTATGGTTACGGTTAGGTTAGGGAGGGTAGGTTTGGGTTAGGTCAGGTTAGGGTATGTTCGGTTAGAGTTAATTAGGGTTAGGTTTAGGTCTGGTTAGTGGGTTAGGTTAGGATTAGGGTTAGGGTATGTTAGGTTAGAGTTAGGGTTAGGGTAAGGTAGTTAGGTGATGGTAGGTTAGGTTAGGTGGGTTAGATAGGGTTAGTTTAGGTTAGGTTTAGGGTACGGTTAGGGTGGGTTGGTTAGTGAGGTAGGTTAGGGAAGTTAGGGTTGGGTTAGGGTATGGGTAGGGAACGGGTTAGGGTTAGGGTAGGGTACGGTTAGGGTTAGGGTTAGGGTTGGGTATGGTTAGGTTAGGGTTAGGTAGGGATAGTTACGGATTAGGTTTAGGTGTAGGGTTAGGGTACGGTTAGGTAGTGTTAGGGTTAGGGTCGGTTAGGGTTATTGTTAGGGTTGGTTAGGACAGGTTAGGGTTAGGTTTAGGGTTAGGGTTAGGTTTAGGGTTATTTTAGGGTTAGGGTAGTAGGGTTGGTAGGGTTAGGGTTAGTGTTAGGGTAAGTTAGGCTTAGGTTAAGGGTATAGGGTTAGGGTTAGGGTTAGTTTAGGGTTACGGTATGGGTTAGGTTAGGTTAGGTTTAGGGTACGGGTTAGGTTTAGGTTTATTAGGTTAGGTTATGGTTAGGATTAGGTACTGGTTTGGTTAGTGTTAGGGTTAGGGTACTGGTTAGGTTAGGTTGGTGTTTAGGTAGTTTTAGGTTAAGTGTTAGGTAAGGGTTAGGGTAGGGTTAGTGGTTAAGTTAGGGTTAGGGTATGGGTTAGGTTAGTGTTAGGTTTAGGGTTAGGTTTAGGGTAGGGTTAGGGTTAGGGTTTGGGGTACGGTGTTAGGATTAGGGTTAGTTAAGTACGGTTAGGGTAGGGTTAGGGTTAGGGTAGGTTAAGGGTTAGGGTTAAGGTTAGTGGGTTAGGGTATCGTTAGGGTTAGGGTTAGGTTACGGTTAGGGTTGAGTGGTTAGGGTAGGTTAGGGTTAGGTAGGTGTTAGGGTTAGGGTTAGGTAGGTTAGTAAGGTAAGTTAGGGTTAGGTTAGGGTTCGGGTTGAGGGTTAGGGTTGTTAAGTAGGGTTAGGGTAGGTACGGTTAGGGTTAAGGTTAGGTTAGGGTTAGGGTTAGGTTAGGTTAGGGTAGGGTCTAGGTAGATACGGTTTAGGTTAGGTTAGGTTAGGGTAGTGTAGTGGTTATTAGGATTAGGTATAGTGTTTGGGTTAGGGTATGTGTATGGTTAGTGGGTAGGTTAGTTAGGGTTAGGGTAGGGTTAGGTTAGGGTTAGGTTTGGGTTAGGGTTAGGGTTAGGGTACGGTTAGGGTTAGGTAGGTTAGGGTAGTTAGGTTAGGGTTATGGTTAGGGTTAGGTTAGGGTTTAGGTATGGGTTAAGTGTTAGGGTTAGGTTAGGTTAGGTTTAGGTTAGGTATCGGTTAGGATTTGGGTTAGGGTTAGGTTAGGTAAGGGTGGTTAGGTAGGTACGGTTAGGGTTAGGGTTAGGGTTAGGGTTAGGTTTAGGAGGTTAGGGTTAGGGTAGGTTGGGTACGGTTAGGTCAGGGTTAGGTATGGTTAGGTAGGGTTAGGGTTATGGTTAGGGTTTAGGGTTACTGGTTAGGTTAATTGGGTACGGTTAGGGTTAGGGTGTAGGTTAGGTAGGTTAGTGTAAGGGTTAGGTTAGGGTGATACGGGTTAAGTGTTAGGGTTAGGGTTAGGTTAGGGTACGGTTAGTGTTAGGTACGGGTTAGGGTTAGTGTTAGGGTACGGTAGGGTTAGGGTTAGGGTTAGTTAGTTACGGTGGTTAGGGTGGGTACGGTTAGAGTAAGGTTTAGGGTACGGTTAGGGTTAGGGTTAGGTACGGAGTTTTAGTGTTAGGGTTATGTTATGGGTTAGGTTAGGGTTATTGGTACAGTTTAGGGTTAGGTTGTTTAGGGTACGGTTAGTTTAGGGTTAGGTAGGGGTTGGGTAGGTAGTTAGGGTAGGGTACGGTAATTGGTAGGCTTAGGGTAGGTGAGGGTACGGGTAGGTTTAGGGTTAGGTTAGGGTTAGGTATGGGTTAGGTAGTATAGAGTACGGTTAGAGTTTGGTAGGGTTAGGGTTAGGTATGGTTAGGCTTAGGGTTTGGGTTAGAGACCGGGTGAGGTTTAGGTTTAGGGCTAGGGCTAGGGTACGGGTTAGGTTTAGAGTTAGAGTTAGGATTCGGAAATGGGTTAGAGTTAGGTGTAGTTTTAGGGTACATCTGAGGGTTAGGGTTAGGTTTAGGGTACTGGTTAGGTTTAGGGTTGGGGTACGGGTTAATGTTACGGTTAGGGTTAGGGTATGGTTTAGGATTAGGGATAGGGTTAGGATTAGGTACTGGTTTGGTTTAGTTTTAGGGTTAACGTTCGGGTTAGGTTTAGGGTTAGGTTTAGGGTACGGGTTATGGTACGGGTTAGGGTAAGGGTTAGTGTATGGTTTAGGGTACGGTTTAGGGTTAGGGTTAGGGTACGGATTAGGATTAGGGTTAGGGTAAGTGTACGCATTAGGGTTATGGTAAAGGTACTGGTTGGGTTAGGGTTAGGGTTAGGGTACTGGTTAGGGTTAGGGTTAGGGTTAGGGTAGTGGTTGGGGATAGGGTTAGGGTTAGATTTAGGGTACGGGTTAGGGTTAAGGTTAGGGTTAGGATTAGGTTTAGGTTTAGGGTTAGTGTTAGGGTTAGGGTTAGCTCACGGGTTAGCAGTAGGGTTAGGGTTAGGGTTAGGTTTAATGTACGGGATAGGGTAAGGGTTAGGGTATGGGTTCGGGTTAGGGTTAGGGTAAGGGTACAGGTTAGGGTGAGGGTTAGGGTTAGGGTTAGGTTAAGGGTTAGGGTTAAGGTTATCGTTGGGTTAAGATATTCGTTAGGGTTAGGGTTAGGGTACGGTATAGGGTTAGAGTAAGGGTTAGGGTTAGGGTACGGGTTAGGGTTAGGGTTAGGTTTAGAGTTAGGGTTAGGGTACGGGTTAGGCATAAGGTTAGGGTTAGGGTTAGGTTTAGTGTTCGGGTTAGGGTTAGGGGTAGGGTACGGGTTAGGGTTAAGGTTAGGGTTAGGGTTAGGGTACTGGTTAGGGTTAGGGTATGGTCTAGGGTTAGAATACGGGTTAGGGTTAGGGTTACGGTTAGGGTTAGTGTACGGTTTAGGATTAGGATGAGTGTTCGGGTTAGGGTATGGGTTATGGTTAGGGGTAGGTTGAGCGTACTGGTTAGGGTTAGGGTTAGGTTTCGGGTTAGGTTTAGGGTTAGGGTAGGGGTTAGGGTTAGGATACAGGTTAGGGTGAGGGTTAGGGTTAGGGTTAGTGTTAGCGTTAGGGTTAGGGTTATGGTATGGGTTAGGAAGAGGGTTAGGGTTAGGGTACAGGTTAGGTTTAGGTTTAGGGTTCGGTTTAGGGATTTGGTTAGGGTTAGGTTACGGGTAAGGGTTAGGGAGGGTACGGGTTAGGGTTAGGGTACGGGTTAGGGTTAGGTTTAGGGTTAGGGTTAGGGTTTGGGTACGCGTTAGGGTCAGGGTTAGAGTTAGGGTTAGGGTACGGGATAGGGTTATGGTTAGGGTTAGGGTACTGGTTAGGGTTAGGGTTAGGGTTAGGGTTAGTGTTACGGTTCAGGTTAGTGTAGGGTTAGTGTTAGGGTACGGGTTACAGTTAGGGTTAGGGTTAGGGTTAGGTACGTGTTAGTGTTAGGGTACGGGTTAGTGTTAGTGTTAGGGTACGGGATAGGGTTAGGGTTAGGGTTAGAGTACGGGTTAGTGTTAGGGTAGGGTTAGGGTACGGGTTAGTGTTAGGGTTAGGGCTGGGTACGGGTTAGGGTTAGTGTTCGGGATAGGGTTATGGTTAGGGTACAGGTTAGCATGAGGGTTAGGGTTTGGTTACGGTTTAGGGTTAGGGTTAAGGTATGGTTTAGGGATATGGTTAGTTTACAGGTTAGGGAACGGGTTACGGTTAGGATGAGGGTACAGGTTAGGGTTAAAGGTAGGGTTAGGGTACTGGTTAGGGTGAGGTTAGGGTTAGGATACGGGTACGGGTTAGGGTTAGGGTTAGGGTTAGGGATAGGGATAGGGTATGGGTTAATATTAGGGCTAGGTTACGTGTTAGGGTTAGGGTTAGGGTTAGGGTTACAGTACAGGTCAGGGTTAAATTTAGGGTTAGGGTTAGGGTTAGGGTTAGGGTACTGGTTTCATTTAGGGTTAGGGTTAGGGTACGGGTTAGGTTTATGGTTAGGTTTAGGGTTAGGTTTAGGCAACGGGTTTGGGTACGGGTTAGGGTTAGTTTTAGTGTACGGGTTAGGGTTAGGGTTAGGGTACTGGTTAGGGTTAGGGTTAGGTTAGGGGACGGGTTAGGGTTAAGGTTAGGGTTAGGTTTAGGGTTAGGGTTAGTGTTAGGGTACTGGTTAGGGTTACATTTAGGGTACTGGTTAGGGTACGGGTTAGGGTTAGGGTATGGGTTAGCAATAGGGTTAGGGTTAGGTTTAGGTTTAATGTATGGGTTAGGGTTAGGGTAAGAGTACGGGATATGGTTAGGGTTAGGGGTAGTGTTAGGTTTAGGTTTAGGGTACGTGTTAGGGTTAAGGTTAGGTTTAGGCTTAGGGTACTGGTTAGGGTAAGGTTTAGGGTTAGGGTACGCATTAGGGTTAGAGTAAAGGTTAGTGTTAAGGTACGGGTTAGGGTGAGGGCACGGTATAGGGTTAGGGTTAGGGTTAGGGTTACGGTTAGGGTTAGGGTACGGTTTACGGATAGGGTACGGATTAGGGTTACGTTTAGTGTTAGGGTTAGGATATGGGTAAGGGTAAGGCTTAGGGTTAGGGTAAGGGTTAGTGTTCGGTTTAGGTTTAGGGTTAGGTTTAGGGTACGGGTTAGGGATAAGGTTAGGGTACTGGTTAGGTTTAGGGTAAGGGTTAGGGTACGGGTTAGGGTTAGGGTTAGGGTTATTGTACGGTTAGGTTTACGGTTAGGTTACGGGTTAGGATTAGGGTTAGGTTTAGGGGTTAGGATTAGGGTAAGGTTTAGGGTAAGGGTTAGGGTTAGGGATAGAGTTAGGGTACTGGTTTGGTTTAGGGTTAGGGTAAGGGTACTGGTTAGGGTTAGGGTACTCGTTAGGGTTAGGGTTAGGGTAGGGGTTAGGGTTAGGGTTAGGTTTAGGGTACGGGTTAGGGTTATGGTTAGGGTTAGGGTTATGTTTAGTGTTAGCGTTAGGGTCTGGTTAGGGTTACGGTTAGGGTTTGGGTGAGGGTACAGGTTAGGGTTAGGGTTAGGGTAAGGGAGGGTTAGCAGTCGGGTTAGGGTTAGGTTTAGGTTTAGTGTACAGGGTTAGGGTTAGAGTTAGGGTACGGGTTAGGGTTAAGTTTAGGGTTAGGGTTAGGGTACTGGTCAGGGTTAGAGTTAGGGTTAGGGTTAGGGTTAGGGTTAGGGTACTGGTTAGGTTTAGGATTAGGGGTAGGGTACGGGTTAGGGTTAGGGTTAGGGTACGGGTTAGGTTACGGATTAGGGTATGGGTTAGGGTTAGGGTTAGGGTACGGTATAGGGTTAGTGTTATGGTTAGGGTGAGGGTACTGGTTTGGTTTAGGGTTAGGGTAAGGGTACCCGTTAGGTTTAGGGTTAGCGTACGGGTTAGGTTAAGGTTAGGGTTAGGGTTACGGTTAGTGTCGTGGTTAGAGTAAGGGTTAGGGTTAGGGTCGGGGTTAGGGTTAGGGTTAGGTTTAGGTTTAGAGTGATTGTACAGGTTAGGGTACGGGTTAGGGTACGGGTTAGGGTTAGTGTTAGGCTTAGGGATAGGGTACGGGTCAGCAACAGTGTTAGGTTTAGGTTTAGGTTTAGTGTACGAGTTAGGGTTAGGGTTAGGATACGGGTTAGGGTTAGGGTTAGGGTTAGGGTAAGGGTCGGGTTAGGGTACGGGTTAGGGTACTGGTTAGGGTACTGGTTAGGATACGGGTTAGGGTTAGGGTACATGTTAGGGTTAGGCTTAGGGTTAGGTTACGGGTTAGGGTAAGGGTAGGTTTAGGGTTAGGGTACGCGTTAGGGTTAGAGTTAAGTTTAGGGTACTGGTTAGCGTTAGGGTTAGGTTACGGGATAGGGTTAGTGTAAGGGTTAGGGTTAGGGTACATGTTAGGGTTAGGGTTAGGGTTAGTGAAAGGGTCGGGTTAGGGTACGGGTTAGGCTATGGGTTAGGGTACGGCTTATGGTTAAGGTACGGGTTAGGGTTAGGGTTAGGGTTTAGGTTACGGGTTAGGGTTAGGGTTAGGTTTAGTGTTAGGAGTTCGGGTTAGGGTAGGGTACAAGGGTTGGGTTAGGTATGGGTCGGGTTAGGCTGGGTACGGGTTAGGGTACATGTTAGGGTACGGGTTAGGGTTAGGGTACGGGTTAGGTTTAGGGTTACGGTTAGGGTACTGGTTTGGGTACGGATTAGGGTTAGGGTTAGTGTACAGGTAGGGTTAGGGTTAGGGTTAGGATACGGGTTAGGGTTAGGGTTAGGTTTAGGGTTAGGGAACGGGATCAGGTTAGGGTTAGGGTTATGGTATTGGTTAGGGTTAGGGTTAGGGTTAGGTTTACGGTAAGGTACGGAATAGGGTTAGGGTTAGGGTTATGGTATTGTTTAGGGTTAGTGTTAGGGTACGGGTTCGGGTTAGAATAAGGGTTAGGGTTAGGTTACGGGTTAGGGTTAGTGTACGAGATAGGGTTAAGGTGAGTGTACGGGTTAGGGGTCGGGTTAAGTTTGGGGTTAGGTTCCGGGTTAGGGTTAGGGCTGGGTACGGGTTAGGGTACGGGTGAGAGTACGGTTTAGGGTTAGGGTATGGGTTAGGTTTAGGTTTAAGGTTAGGGTTAGGGTACTGGTTAGGGTTAGGGTTAGGGTTAGGTTTAGGGATAGGGTTAGGGTACTGGTTAGGGTTAGGGTTAGGGTACTGGTTTGGGTTATGTTTAGGGTACGGGTTAGGGTTAGTGTAAGGGTTAGGTTTATGGTGTGGGTTAGGTTTAGAGTACGGCTTAGGATAAGGGTGAGGGTACGGGTTCGGTTTAGGGTTAGGGTTAAGGTTAGGGTACAGGTTAGGGTTAGCGTTAGGGTAATGTTTAGGGTAAGGGTGAGGGTTAGGGTTAAGGTACTGGTTAGGGTTAGGGTTAGGGTAAGGGTACGAGTGAGGGTTAGGGTTAGGGTTAGGCTTACAGTACGGTTTAGGGTTGGGTTAGGGTTAGTTTACGGTGTAGGGTTAGAGTTAGAGTACGGGTTAAGATACTGGTTAGGGTTAGGGTTAGGGTTAGGGTTAGGGTTAGGGTTAGGCTACGGGTTATGGTTAGGGTTAGGTTACGATTTAAGGTACAGGTTATGGTTAGGTTTAGGGTACTGGTTAGGTTTAGGGTTAGTGTTAGGGTACGGTTAGGGTTAGGGTTAGGGTTTGCGTACGTGTTAGGATTAGGTTTAGGTTTAGGGTTAGGGTACTGGTTAGGTTTAGGGTTAGGGTTAGGTTTAGGGTACAGGTTAGGGTTAGGTTTAGGGTTAGCGTTAGGGTTAGGATACGGGTTAGGTTTAGGGTTAGGGTTAGGGTACGGTTGAGGGTTAGGGTTCGGGTTAGGGTACTGGTTAGGGTTAGGTTTAGGGTTAGGGTACGGGTTAGGGTTAGGGTTAGGTTTAGGGTTAGGGTTAGGATACGGGTTAGGGGTAGGGTTAGGTTACGGGTTAGGGTTAGGGTTTAGGGTTAGGATTAGATTAAGATTTAGGGATAGGTTACGGGTTAGGGTTAGGGTGCGGGTAGGGTTAGGGTGAGTGTACGGGTTAGGGTTAGGGTTAGGGTACCTGTTAGGGTTAGTGTTAGGGTTAGGATTAGGGTACGGGTTAGGGTTAGGGTTAGGGTAAGGGTACGGGATAGGGTGAGGTTTAGGGTTAGGGTACGGGTTAAGGTTAAGTTTAGGTAGGGTTCAGGTACTGGTTATGGTTAGGGTTAGGGTACGGGTTAGGGTTAGAATAAGGGTTAGGGTACGGGTTAGGGTTAGGGTACGGTTTAGGGTTAGGGTGAGTGTATGGGTTAGGGGTAGGGTTAGGGTTTGGGTTAGGTTGCGGGTTAGGGTTAGGCTGGGTTCGGGTTAGGGTACAATTTAGGGTACAGGTTAGGGTTAGGGTACCGATTAGGTTTAGGGTTAGGGTAAGAGTCCTGGGTAGGGTTAGGGTACTGGTTAGGGTTAGGGATAGGGTACGGATTAGGGTTAGGGTTAGGGTGTGAGTTAGGGGACGGGTTAGGGTAAGGTTTAGGGTTAGTGTTAGGGCTGGGTACGGGTTAGGGTTAGAGTGAGGTTACCGGTTAGGGGTAGTGCTGGGTATGGTTTAGGGTATGGGATAGTGTTTGGGTTAGGGTTAGGTTTAGGGTACGGGTTAGGGTTAAGTTTAGGGTTCGGGTTAGGTTTAAATTTTGTGTTAGGTTACGGGTAAGGGTTATGGTTAAGGTACGGATTAGGGTACAGGTTAGGGTTAGTGTTAGGGTTAGGGTTCGGGTACGGGTTAGCAATAGGTTTAGGGCTAAGTTTAGGTTTAGTGTACGGGTTAGGTTTAGGGTTAGGGTATGGGTTAGGGTTAGGGTTAGGGTTAGGTTAAGGGTAGGCGTTAGGGTTAGGGTTAGAGTTAGGGTTAGTGTACGAGTTAGGGTTATGGTTCGGGTACTGGTTAGGGTTAGGGTTAGGGTTAGGGTTAAGGTACAGGTTAGGGTAGGGTTAGTGTTAGAGTACGGGTTAGGTTTAGGGTTAGGGTACTCTTTTGGTTTTGTGTTAGGGTAAGGGTACTCATTAGGCTTAGGTATAGGGTTAGGGTTAGGTTTAGGGTTAGGGTTAGGGAACTGGTTAGGGTTAGGGTTAGGGTTAGGGTAGGGGTTAGGGTTAGGGATAGGGTAAGGTTATGGGATGGGTTAGGGTTAAGGTTAGGGTACGGGTTAGGGTAGGGTTAGCGTTAGGGTACGGGTTAGGGTTACGGTTAGGGTACGGGTTAGGGAACGGGTTAGGGTTAGGGTTAGGTTTAGGGTTAGGGTTAAGGTGCGGGTTAGCAATAGCGTTATGGTTACGGTTAGGTTTAGTGAACGGGTTAGGGTTAGGGTTAGGTTTAGGGTTAGGGTTAGGGTTAGGGTTAGTGTAAGGCTTATGGTTAGACTACAGATTATGGTTAGGGTATGGCTTACGGTAAGGATGAGGTTACGGGTTAGCAGTAGGGTTAGGGTTAGGGTTAGGGTACAGGTTAGGGTACGGGTTAGGGTTAGGGTTAGGGTACGAGTTAGGGGACGGGTTATGGTAAGGGTTAGGGTTAGTGTTAGGGCTGGGTACGGGTTAGGGTTAGAGTTAGGTTACGGGTTAGGGGTAGGGCTGGGTACGGTTTAGGGTACGGGATAGGGTTTGTGTTAGGGTTAGGTTTAGGATACGGGTTAGGGTTAAGTTTAGGGTTCTGGTTAGGTTTAGGTTTAGTGTTAGGGTACGGGTAAGGGTTACGGTTAGGGTACGGGTTAGGGCACCGGTTAGGGTTTGTGTTAGGGTTAGGGTTAGGGTACGGGTTTGCAATAGGTTTAGGGCTAAGGTTAGGTTTAGTGTACGGGTTAGGGTTAGGTTTAGGGTACGGGTTAGGGTTAGGGTTAGGTTAAGGGTAGGCGTTAGGGTTAGGGTTAGGGTTAGTTTACAAGTTAGGGTTAGGGTTAGGGTTAGTTTACAAGTTAGGGTTAAGGTTAGGGTTAGGTTTAAGGTACAGATATGGTAGGTTTAGTGTTAGAGTACGGGTTAGGTTTAGGGTTAGGTTAGAGTACTGGTTTGGGTTAGGGTAAGGGTACACATTAGGGTTAGGTATAGGGTACAGGTTAGGGTTAGTTTTATGGTTAGGGTTAGGGTACTGGTTAGGGTTAGTGCTAAGGTTAGGGGAGGGGTTAGGGTTAGGGTTAGGGTAAGGTTAGGGTACGGGTTAGGGTTAAGGTAAGGGTTAGGTTTAGGGTTAGGGATACGGTACAGGTTAGGGTTAGGGTTAGCGTTAGTTTACGGATTAGGGTTAGGGTAAGGGTACGGGTTACAGTACTGCTTAGTTTTAGGATTAGGGTTTGGTTTAGGGTTAGGGTTACGGTACGGGTTAGGGTTAGGTTTGGGTACTGGTTAGGGTTAGGGTTAGGTTACATATTAGGCTTACGGTTAGGGTTAGGGAACGGGTTAGGATTAGGTTTAGGGATAGGGTTAGGGTACTGGTTAGAGTTAGGGTTAGGGTTAGGGTAAGGGTACGCGTTAGGGTTAGGGTTAGGGTACAGGTTAGGGTTAGGTTTAGGGTATGGGTTAGGTTAAGGTTTGGGTTAGGGTTAGGGTTAGCCTTAGGGTATGGGTTAGCAATCGGGTTAGGGTTAGGGTTAGGTTTAGTGTACGGGTAAGGGTTAGGGTAAGGGTACGGGTTTGGGTACGGGTAGGGTTAGGGTTAGGGTAAGGGTAAGGGTAAGGGTAAGGGTTAGGGTTAGGTTTAGGGTTAGGCTTAGGGTTAGGGTACAGGTTAGGGTTAAGTTTAGGGTTAGGGTTAGGGTACTCGTTAGGGTTAGGTTTAGGGTACAGGTTAGGGTTAGAGTAAGGTTTAGGGTTAGGGTACGGGTTAGGGTTCAGTTACGGGTTAGGGTTAAATTTAGCTTTAGGGTTAGGGTACTCGTTAGGGTTAGGGTTAGGGTACGGGTTAGGGTTAGAGTAAGGTTTAGGGTTAGGGTACGGGTTAGGGTTAGGGTACGGGTTAGGGTTAAGTTTAGCGTTAGGGTTAGGTATTCGTTAGGGGTAGGGTTAAGGTACGGGTTAGGGTTAGAGTAAGGTTTAGGGTTAGGTTACGGGTTAGGGTTAGGGTACGGGTAAGGGTTAGGGTGACTGTACGGGTTAGCAGTAGGGTTAGGGTTAGGGTTCGGTTACGGGTTACGGTTACGGGTTAGGGTTAGGACTGGGTACGGGTTGGGTACAGGTTAGGGTACGGGTTAGGGTTAGGGTACGGATTAGGGTTAGGGTTAGGGTTAGGTTACGGGTTAGGTTTAGGGTTACGGTACGAGTTAGGGTTAAGGTTAGGGTTAGGGCACTGGTTAGGGTTAGGGTTAGGGTTACGGTACGGGTTAGGGTTAGGTTTAGGGTTAGGGTTAGGGTTAGGGTTTAGGGTTAGGATTAGGGTTAGGGTTAGGGAATGGTTTAGGGTTAGGTTTAGGGTACTGGTTTCGTTTAGGGTTAGTGTTAGTGTACGGGTTAGTTTTAGGGTTAGTTTTAGGGTTAGGTTTAGGGTACAGGTTAGGGTACGAGTTAGGGTTAGCATTTTTTGTTGTTTTTTTTTTACAAAGAATCAACTTTATTGGACAGTCAGGGTCAGTTTCTCTTTTTGCCTTTCCCCGTGACCTTGGCTGGTGTGAGAACTGGAGTTGCTGCCTGGTACAGAGTAGAGGAGATCTTGTTGATGTAATACAGCCCAACCATGGAGAAGATAAAGCAAGTGGTGACGCACACTCAATGGATGAGGCCAGATGCAAAGAGAGCCAAAAGGAGGCAAAGAAGAATCTCAGGGAAGATCTTTGCTTGGAATCCTTTGCCAAAAACCAGATTCTCCAGATTATTGAAGGCGGTGAGCGAGAAGACGAACAGGCCGGAGCCCAGCAGGCCGCCCTGGATGGTAAGCCACTCGGTGGAGGGCAGCTGGCGTCTGTACATCTGCATCCCAGCGAAGAGCAGCAGGGACAGCAGGGACGAGAGCGCCAGAGAGGTGCCCGTGCCCACAGCCATCGCACGCTGCCCCCAGACCCAGAAGGCACTTCAGGAAAGAAAGAGAGGCACCGAACCGCGGTAGCCATGTAGGGCTTAGGGTACGGGTTAGGGTGAGGGTTAGGGTACGGATTAGGGTTAGGGTTAGGGTAAGGTTACGCTTTAGGGTTAGGGTTAGGGTTAGGGTTAGGGTACGGATTAGGGTTAGGGTACGGGTTAGGGTTAGGGTACTGGTTAGTGTTAGGATGAAGGTTAGGGTAGGGGTTAGGGTGAGGGTTAGGTTTAGTGTTAGGGTACGGTTTAGGGTTAAGGTTAGCGTTAGGGTGAGGGTTAGGTTTAGCGTTAGGGTATGGGTTAGGGTTACAGTTAGGGTCCAGGTTAGAGCTAGGGTTAGGGTTAGTGTATGGGATAGGATTAGGGTTAGGGTTACGGTTAGGGTTAGTGTACGATTTAGGGTTAGGGTTAGGGTTAGGGTTAGGGTACTGTTTTGGTTTAGGGTTAGGGTTAGGGTAAGGGTACGCATTAGGGTTAGGGTTAGGGTACGGGTTAGTGTTAGGGTGAGGGTTAGGGTACTGGTTAGGGTTAGGGTTAGGGTTAGAGTTAGGGGAAGGGTTAGGGTTAGGGTTCGGGTTAGCGTTAGGGTTAGGTTTTGGGTACGGCTTAGGGTTAAGATTAGGGTTAGGGTTAGGATTAGGGTTAGGGTTAGCATTAGGGTACGGGTTAGCAATAGGGTTAGGGTTAGGGTTAGGTTTAGTGTACGGGTTCGGGTTAGGGTTAGGGTATGGGTTAGGGTTAGGTTTAGGGTAAGGGTACGGGTTAGGGTTAGGGTTAGGCTTAGGGTTAGGGTACGGGTTAGGTTTAAGTTAATGGTTAGGGTTAGGATCTCGTTAGGGTAAGGGTTAGGGTACGGGTTAGGGTTAGAGTAAGGGATAGGTTTAGGGTATGAGTTAGGGTTAGGGTACGGCTTCAGATAAGGGTGAGGGTATGGGTTAGCAGTAGGGTTAGGGTTAGGGTCAGAGTACGCGTTAGGGTTAGGGTTAGGGTACGGGTTGGGGTACGGTTTAGGGTTAGGGTTAGGGTTACGGTACTGGTTAGGGTTAGGATTAGGGTTAAGGTAAGCGTGAGGGTTAGGTTTAGGGTTAGGGATAGGTTACGGGTTAGGGTTAGTGTTACGGTTACGTTACGGTTTAGGGTTAGGGTTAGGGAACGGGTTACGGTACTGGTTAGGGTTAGGGTTAGTGTTAGGTTATGGTTTAGGGTTAGGGTAAGGGTATGGTTTCCGGTACGGCTTAGAGTTAGCTTTAGGGTACTGGTTAGGGTTAGGGTTAGGGTTACGGTCCGGATTTGTGTTAGGGTTAGGGTTAGGGTTAGGGTTAGGGTTAGGGTACGGCTTCGGGTAAGGGTGAGGGTACGGGTTAGCAATAGGGTTAGGGTTAGGGTCAGAGTACGTGTTAGGGTTAGGGTTAGGGTACGGGTTGGGATACGGTTTAGGGTTAGGTTTAGGGTTACAGTACTGGTTAGGGTTAGGATTAGGGTTAAGGTAAGGGTGAGGGATAGGTTTAGGGTTAGGGTTAGGTTACGGGTTAGGGTTAGGGTTAGGGTTACGTTACAGTTTAGGGTTAGGGTTAGGGTACGGGTTACGGTACTGGTTAGGGTTAGGGTTAGTGTTAGAATACGGTTTAGGGTTAGGGTAAGGGTACGGTTTACGGTACGGGTTAGAGTTAGCTTTAGGGTACTGGTTAGGGTTAGGGTTAGGGTTAGGGTCCGGATTAGGTTTAGGTTTAGGGTTAGGGTATGGGTTAGGATTAGGGTTAGGGTTAGGGTTAGGGTACTGGTTTGGTTTAGGGTTAGGGTAGGGGTACGCGCTAGGGTTAGGGTTAGGGTACGGGTTAGGTTTAGGGTTAGGGTTAGGGTAATGTTTAGGGTTAGGGGTAGGGTTAGGGTAGGGGTTAGGGTTAGGGTTAGGGTGAGGAATAGGTTACGGGTTAGGGTTAAGATTAGGGTTAGGGTTAGGGTTAGGGTTAGCGTTAGGTTACGGGTTAGCAATAGGGTTAGGGTGAGGGTTAGGTTTAGTGTATGGGTAAGGGTTAGGTTTAGGGTTAATGTTAGGGTACGGGTTAGTGTTAAGTTTATGGTTAGGGTTAGGGTACTTGTTAGGGTTAGGTTTAGGGTAAGGGTTAGGGTTAGAGTAAGGGTTAAGGTTATGGTATGGGTTAGGGTTAGGGTACGGGTTAGGGTTAGGGTGAGTGTACGGTTTAGCAGTAGGGTTAGGGTTAGGTTATGGATTAGGGTTAGGGCTTGGTACGGGTTAGGGTACGGGCTACGGGTACGGGTTAGGGTGAGGGTACGGGTGAGGGTTAGGGTTAGCGTTAGGTTACGAGTTAGGTTTAGGGTTAGGGTTAGGGTTAGGGTTAGGTTTAGTGTACGGGTTAGGATTAGGGTTATGGTTAGGGTTAGGGTACGGGTTAGGGTTAGCGTTAAGTAACGGGTTAGGGTTAGGTTTAGGGTTAGTGTTAAGGTTAGGGTACGGTTTAGGGTTAGGGTTAGGGTTAGGGTTAGGGTACTGGTTTCCTTTAGGGTTAGGGTTAGGGTACGGGTTAGGTTTAGTTTTAGGTTTAGGGTTAGGTTTAGTGTAAGGTTTAGGGTATGGGTTAGGTTTAGGGTTAGGGTTAGGGTTAGGGTACTGGTTTGGTTTAGGGTTAGGGTAAGGGTACGTATTTGGATTAGGATTAGGGTACGGGTTAGGGTACGGGTTAGGGTTCGGGTTAGGTTTAGGGTTAGGGTACTGGTTAGGGTTAGGGTTAGGGTCGGTAGGGTTTAGGGTTAGGGTTAGGGTTAGGTTTAGGGTACGGTTTAGGGTTAAGGTTAGTGTTAGGGTTAGGTTTAGGTTTAGCGTGAGGGTACGGATTAGGGTTATGGTTAGGGTATGGGTTAGGGTACGGGTTAGGTTTAGTGTTAGGGTTATGGCTAGGGTACGGTTTAGCAATAGGGTTAAGGTGAGGGTTAGGTTTAGTGTACGGGTTAGGGTTAGGGTAAGGGTACGGGTTAGGGTTATGGTTAGGATAAGGGTACGGGTTAGGGTTAGGGTTACGGCTAGGGTACAGGTTAGGGTTAAGGTTAGGGTTAGGGTTTTGGTTAGGGTTAGGGTTAGTGTACAGGTTAGGGTTAGGGCTGGGTACGGGTTAGGGCTAGGGTTAGGGTTAGTGTTAGGGTTAGGGAAAGGGTACGGGTTAGGGTTAGGGCTGGGTACGGGTTAGGGTACGGGTTAGGGTATGGGTTAGGGTTAGGGTAGGGGTTAGGGTTAGGGTTAGGTTACGGGTGAGGGTTAGGGTTAGGGTACGGGTTAGGGCTAGGGTTAGGGTTACTGTTAGGGTTAGGGTTAGGATGCGGGTTAGGGTTAGGGTTACGTTTAGGGAACAGTTTAGGGTTAGGGTGAGGGTAAGTGTTAGCGTACTGGTTTCTTTAAGGGTGAGGGTTAGGGTACGGGTTAGTTTTAGGGTTAGGTTTATGGCATGGGTTAGGGTACGGGTTAGGGTTAGGGTGAGTGTACCGCTTACGGTACGGGATCGTGTTAGGGTTAGGGTTCGGATTAGGATTAGGAATAGGGTAAGGGTACACGTTAGGGTTAGGGGTAGAGCACGGGTTAGGGTTCGGGTAAGGGTAATGGTTAGGTTTAGGGTACTGTTAGGGTTAAGGTTAGGGTTAGTGGAGGGGTCAGGGTTAGGGTTAGGGTAGGGTTAGAGTTAGGGTTAGGGTACAGTTTAGCAATAGGGTTAGGGGTCGGTTTAGTGTACGGGTTAGGGTTAGGGTTAGGGCACGGGTAAGGGTTAGGTTAGGGTTAGGGTTATGGTTAGGGTTAGGTTAGGGTTAGAGTTAGGGTTAGGGTTAGGGGTAGGGTACGGGTTAGGATTAGGGTTAGAGTTAGGGTTAGGGTGAGGGTACGGGTTAGGGTACTGGTTAGGTTTAGGTTTAGGGTACATGTTAGGGTAAGGGTTAGGGTTAAAGTACTGGTTTGTTTTAGGGTTAGGGTAAGGGTACGCGTTAGGTTTAGGGTTAGGGTCCGGGTTCGGGTTAGGGTTAGGGTACGGGTTAGGGTACAGGTTAGGGTTAGTGTTAGGGTACGGGTGAGGGTGAGGGTTAGGGTTAGGGTACGGGTTTGGTACTGGTTAGGGTTAGGGTTAGGGTTAGGTTACGGGTTAGGGTTAGGGTACGGGTTAGGGTACAGGTTAGGGTTAGTGTTAGGGTACGGGTGAGGGTGAGGGTTAGGGTTAGGGTACGGGTTTGGTACTGGTTAGGGTTAGGGTTAGGGTTAGGTTACGGGTTAGGGTTAGGGTTACGGTACGGGTTACGGTACGGGTTAGGGTTAGGTTTAGGTACTGGTTAGGGTTTGGGTTAGGGTTAGGTACGGATTAGGGTTAGGGTTAAGGTTTGAGTACGGGTTAGGATTAGGTTTAGGATGAGGGTTATGGTACTAGTTAGGATTAGGGTTAGGGTTAGCATTAGGGTACAGGTTAGGGTTAGGATTGGTTTTAGGGTTAGGGTACGAGTTAGGATTAGGTTTGGAGTTAGGGTTAGAGTACGGTTAGAGTTAGTGTTAGGGTTAGGGTTATGGTACGGTATAGCAATAGGGTTAGGAATAGGTTTAGGTTTAGTGTACAGGTTAGGTTTAGTGTTAGGTTTAGGGTTAGGGTATGGGTTAGAGGTAGGTTTAGGGTTAGGGTACTGGTTAGGGTTAAGGTTAGGGTTAGGATAAGGGTTAGGGTTAGGGTTAGGGTTAGGGTTAGCTTTAGGGTTAGGGTTAGGGTACGTGTTATGGTTAGGGTTAGGGTTATGTTATGGGTTAGGGTTAGCGTTAGGTTACGGGTTAGGGTTAGGGTACTAGTAAGGGTTAGGGTTAGGGTACGGGTTATGAATAGGGTTAGGTTTAGGGTACGGGTTAGGGTACTGTTTAGGGTTAGGGTTAGGGTTAGGGTTAGGATACGGTTTAGGGTTAGGGGTAGGGGTAGGTTTATGGTACGGGTTAGGGTTAGGGTTAGGGTACTGGTTAGGGTTATGGTTAGGGTTAGGGTTAGGGTTAGGGCTAGGGTTAGGGTTAGGGTTAGGATACAGGTTAGGGTTAGGGTTAGGGTTAGGGTTAGTGTTGGGGTTATTGTTTAGGTTAGGCTACGGGTTAGGCGAAGTGTTAGGTTTAGGGTTAGGTTTATGGTACGGGTTAGTGTTAAGTTTAGGGTAAGGTTTAGTGTTAGGGTTAGGGTACTGGTACGGGTTAGGGTTAGGGTTCGGATTAGGGTACGGGTTAGGGTTAGGGTCAGGGTACAGGTTAGTCTTAGGTTTAGGGTTAGGGTACAATTTAGCAATAGGGTTAGGGTAAAGGTTAGGTTTGTGTACGGGTAAGGGTTAGGGATAGGGTACGGGTTAGGGTTAGGGTTAGGGTAAGGGTAAGGGTAAGGGTTAGAGTTAGGGTACGGGAAAGGGTTAGGGGTAGCGTTCAGGTAAAGGTAGGGTTTGGGTTAGGGTTAGGGTTAGGGTGCAGCTTAGCTTTAGGGTTAGGGTTAGGGTACAGGTTAGGGTACCATTTAGGGAACGGGTTAGTGTACGGGTTAGGGTTAGGGTTAGGGTACGGTTTACAGTACGGGTTAGGGTACGGGTTAGTGTACCGATTAGGGTTAGGGTTAGGATACGGGTTACGGTTAGGTTTAGAGTTAGGGTTAGGTTAAGGGTTAGGGTTAGGGTACGGGTTATGGTACGGGTTAGGGTATGGTTTAGGGTACAGGTTAGGGTACGGATTAGGGTTAGGTTTAGGGTTAGGGTTAAGTTACGGTTTAGGGTAGGGTACGGGATAGCGTCCGGTTTATGGTTAGGGTTAGGGTACGGTTGGGTTTAGGGTTAGGGTTAGGGTGTGGGTTAGGGTTAGGTTTAGGGTTAGAGTTAGGGTATGATTTAGGTTTAGGGTTAGGGTTAGGATACGGGTTAGGGTTAGGGTACTGATTACGGTTAGGTTACAGGTTAGTGTTAGGGTTTGGGTACGGGTTAGGTTTAGGGTACGAGTTAGGGTTAGGGTACTGATTACGGTTAGGTTACGGGTTAGTGTTAGGGTTAGGGTATGGGTTAGGGTTAGAGTACGGGTTAGGGTTAGGGTACGGGGTAGGGTTAGTGTTAGGTTACGGATTAGAGTTAGGGTTAGGGTTAGGGTAAGGTTTAGTGTTAGGGTTAGGGTTAGGACACGGGTTAGGTTTAGGGTTAGGGTACGGGTTAGGGTGCGGGTTGGGGTTAGGGTTAGGGTGCGGGTTAGGTTTTAGGTTTAGGGTTAGTGTTAGGTTTAGGTAACGGTTTAGTGTACGGTTTAGGGTACGGTTAGTGAACGGCTTAGGGTACGGGTGAGAGTTAGGGTTAGAGTACGGGTGTGGGTTAGGGTTAGGGTAAGGGTATGGGTTACGGTACTCATTAGCGTTAGGGTTAGGGTAGGGTTTAGGGTTAGGGTTAGGGTTAGGTTTAGGGTACAGGTTAGGGTTAGGGTTAGGGAATGGTTAGGGTTAGTGTTAGAGTACGGGTTAAGGTTATGGTTAGGGTACGGGTTAGGGTACGGGTTAGGATTACTGTTAGGTTTAGGTTTAGGGTACGGATTACCAATAGGGTTAGGGTAGGGTTAGGCTTAGGGTACGGGTTAGGGTTAGGGTTAGGGTACGTGTTAGGGTTAGGGTTGAGGTAAGTGTACATGTTAGGGTTAGGGTTAGGTTACGGGTTAGGTATAAGGTTAGGGTTAGGGTACTGTTTAGGGTTTGGGTTATGGTACGGGTTAGGGTTAGATTAAGTGTTAGGTTTAGGGTTCAGGTTAGGTTTAGGGTACGGGTAAGGGTTAGTGTGAGTGTATGGGTTAGGGTTAGGGTTAAGGTTAGGTTTAGGTTATGTGATAGGGTTAAGGCTGGGTACGGGTTAGGGTACGGTTTAGGGTACGGGTTAAGGTTAGGGTACGGGTTAGGGTTAGTGTTAGGGTACGGCTTAGGTTTAGGGTGAAGGTATGGGTTAGGTTTAGGTTTAGGTTTTAGGGTTAGGGTTACGGTTAGGGTTAGGGTACGGGTTAACAATACAGTTAGGGTTAGGTTACGGGTTTGGGTTAGGGTTATGTTACGTGTTACTGTACGGGTTTGGTTTAGGGTTAGGGTACAGGTTAGGATTAGGGTTAGGGTACGGGTTAGGGTTAAGTTTAGGTTTAGGGTACGGGTTAGGATTAGGATTAGGGTTAGGGTTAAGGTTCTGGTTAGAGTTAGGCTTCGGGTTATGGTACAGGTTAGGGTTAGTTTTAGGGTTAGGGTTAGGGTTTGGATACGGGTTAGGGTTAGGGTTAGGGTTAGGGTACTGGTTAGGGTTAGTGTTAGGGTTAGGGTACTGGTTAGGGTTAGGTTTAGGGTACGGGTTAGGTTACGGCTTAGGGTTAGGGTTAGCGTACGGCTAAGGGTATGGTTTAGGGTTAGGTTCAGGGTAAGGTTTAGAGATAGGGTACGGGTTAGGGTTAGGGTCAGGATTAGGGTACGGAATGGGTTATGGTTAGAGTTAGAGTTAGGGTATGGGTAAGGGTTAGGGTTAGTGTTACGGTAAGGGTTAGGTTATGGGTTAGGGTTAGGTTCAGGGTATGCCTTAGTGTTAATGTTAGGGTTAGAGTACCGGTTAGGGTTAGGGCTCGGGTACGGGTTAGGTTTAGAGTTAGGGTTAGGGTTAGGGTACTGGTAAGGGTTAGTGTTAGGGTTAGAATACAGTTTAGGGTTAGGGTTAGGGTTAGGGTTAGGGTACGGGTTAGGGTTAGGGTAGAGTTAGGGTTAGGGTTAGGGGTAGGGGTAGGGTTAGGGCTGGGTACTGGTTAGGGTTAGGGTACGGGTTCGGGTTAGGTTTTGGGTTAGGTTTAGGGTACGGTTAGTGTTCGGGTTATGGTTAGGTTTAGGTTTAGGGGTAGGGTTAGGTTTACGGTTAGAGTATGAGTTCGGGTTTGGGTTAGTATTAGGGTTAAGTTACTGGATAGGGTTAGTTTTAGGGTCAGGGTACGGGTTAGGGTTAGTGTTAAGGTTAGGGTTTCGTTACGGGGTAGCGTTAGGGTTACGGTTTGGTTATGGGTTAGGATTAGGGTTAGTGTTCGGGTAAGGGTTAGGTTTAAGGTTAGGGTAAGGGTACGGTATAGGGCTAGGGGTAGGGTCAGGGTACTGGTTAGGGTGAGGTTTAAGTTTAGGGTACGGGTTAGTGGAATGGTAGGGTTTAGTGTTAGGGTTAGGGTATGGGTTAGGGTTAGGGTTAGGTTTAGGGTTAGGGTACTGGTTAGGGTTAGGTTTAGTGTTAGGGATAGGGTGAGGGTTACAGAACCGTTTAGCATTAGGGTTAGGGTTACGATACGGGTTAGGGTTAGGGTTAGGTTATGGGTTGGGGTACGGGTTAGGGGACTGATTAGGGTTAGGGTTAGGGTTAGTGTAAAGTTACGGATTAGGGTTAGGGTACGGGTTAGGGTACGGTTGAGGGTATGGGTTAGGGTATTGGTTGGGGTTAGGTGTAGGGTTAGGTATAGGGTATGGTTTAGGTTTAGGGTTAGGGTTAGGATACGGGTTAGGTTTAGGGTACTGATTACAGTTAGGTTACGTTTTAGGGTTAGGGTTAGTGTTAGGGTACGGGTTAGGGATATGTTTAGGGTTAGGGTTAGGTTTAGGGTATGGGTTAGTGTTAGGGTTAGGGTACGGCTTAGGGTTAGGGTTAGGGTAAGGGTTAGGATTAGGGTACGGTTTAGGTTTAGGGTTAGTTTTAATGTACGGGTTAGTGTACGGGTTAGGGTACTGGTTAGGGTACGGGTTAGGGTTTAGGTTTAGTGTTAGGGAAAGTGTTAGGGTTGGGGTTATGGTTACGGTACGGGTTAGAGTTAGGGATAGGGTTAGGGTTAGGGTACGGCTTAGGGTTAGTGTTAGCATTGGGGTTAGGGTTAGGGTACGGTTTAGGGATGGGTTACGGGTTAGGGATTGGGTTAGTGTTCAGTTTAGGGTAAGGGTATGGGTTAGGGTTAGTGTTAGGGGTACGGTTAGATTAGCGTAAGGTAAGGGTTAGGGGTAGCATTAGGGTAAGGGTAGGTTACGGGTTAGGGATAGGTTTAGGGTACGGCTTAGGGTTAGGGTTTGGTTATGGTACAGTTTAGGGTACCGTTTAGGGTACGGGTTAGTGTACGGATTAGGGTTAGGTTTAGGGTACGGGTTATGGTTAGGTTTAGAGTTAGGGTTAGGTTTAGGTTTAGGGTTACGGTACGGGTTAGGGTACGGGTTAGGTTAAGGGTTAGGTTACGGGTTAGGGTAGGGGTTACGGTACGGATTAGGGTTAGGTTT
Organism: Vulpes lagopus; assembly: GCF_018345385.1. Classification (NCBI taxonomy): domain Eukaryota; kingdom Metazoa; phylum Chordata; class Mammalia; order Carnivora; family Canidae; genus Vulpes; species Vulpes lagopus. The sequence goes on along the minus strand of NW_024570636.1, from coordinate 34,303 downwards.
AGGGTTAGGGTTAGGGTCAAGTTACGGTTTAGGGTAGGGTATGGGTTAGCGTATGGTTGAGAGTTTGGGTTAGGGTACGGGTTGGGTTTAGGGTTAGGGTTAGGGTATGGGTTAGGGTTAGTGTTAGGGTTTGGGTTAGGGTACTGGTTAGGGTTTGGTTTACGGTTAGAGTTAGGACACGTGTTAGGTTTAGGGTACTGATTACGGTTAGGTTACAGGTTAGGGTTATGTTTTGGGTTAGGGTTAGGATACGGGTTAGGGTTAGGGTACGGGTTAGGGTAGGGTACAGGTTAGGGTTAGGGTTAGGGTACGGGTTAGGGTTAGTATTAGGTTTCGGATTAGGGTTAGGTTTAGGGTAGGGTTAGGGTTAGGGTTTGGTTTAGTTTTAGGGTTAGGGTAAGGTTACCGGTTAGGGTTAGGGTTAGGGTTAGGGTTAGGGTGGTTAGCATACAGGTTAGGATTAGGGTTATGGTTAGGGTACGGTTTAGTGTTATGGTTAGGGTTAGGGGATGGGATAGGGTTAGGGTTAGGGTATGGGTTAGGGTTATTGTTAGGGTACATGGTAGGGTACGGGTTAGTGTTAGTGTTAGGGTTAGGGTTAGGATTAGGGTACTGGTTAGGGATAGGGTTAGGTTTAGGGTACAGGATAGGGTTAGGGTTAGGTTTAGGGTACAGTTTAGGGTTAGGGTTAGGGTTAGGGTACGGGTTAGGGTTAGGGTACGTGTTAGGTTCAGGGTTAGGCGTAGGGTTACGTTATGGGTTAGGGTAGGGGTACGGGTTAGGGTTAGGGTCCAGGTATGGGTTAGGTTTAGGAATAGGGGACGGGTATGGCTTAGGGTTAAGGTTAGTGTTAGGGTTAGGGTTAGGGAACGGGTTAGGGTTAGGGTTAGGATTAGTGTCCTGGTTACGGTTAGAGTTAGGGTAAGGTTTAGGGTTACGGTAGGGTTAGGATACGGGTTAGGTTTCTGGTTAGGTTTAGGCTTAGGGTTAGGGTACGGGTTAGTGTACCGGTAAGGATTTGGGTTAGGGCTGTGTACGGGTTAGGTTAGGGTACGGTTAGGGTTAGGTTTAGGGTTAGCGTTAGGGTATGGGTTAGTGTTCGGTTTATGGTTAGGTTTAGGGTTAGGGTTTGGGTTAGGGTTCGGGTTAGTGTTAGTGTTAGGGTTAGGGTTGGTACGGGTTAGGGTTAGGGTTAGGCTTAGGGTTAGGGTTAGGGTTAGGTTTAGGGTTAGGTTATGGGTTAGGTTTAGGGTTAGGGTTAGCGTTAGGGTACGGGGTGGGATTAGGGTTAGGGTACTACTTAGGGTTAACGTTAGGGTACAGGTTAGGGTTAGTGTAAGGGTTAGGGTTAAGGTATGGGTTAGGGTTAGGGTACGGCTTAGGGTTAGGGTGAGGGTACGGGTTTGGTTTAGTGTTAGGTTTTGGGAGGGTACGGGTTAGGTTTAGGGTTAGGGTACGGGTTAGTGTTAGGGTTAGGGTACGGGTTAGGGTAGGGTTTAGGGTACAGATTAGGGTTAGGGTTAGGGTTAAGTTACGGTTTAGGGTAGGGTACGGGTTAGCGTAGGTTCAGGGTTATGGTTAGGGTAAGGGTTGGGTTTAGGGTTAGGGTTTGGGTATGGGTTAGGGTTAGTGTTAGGGTTAGGGTTAGGGTACTGGTTAAGGTTTGGTTTAGGGTTAGGACACGGGTTAGATTTAGGGTGCTAATTACGGTTAGGTTACGGGTTAGGGTTAGGGTACGGGTTAGGGTTAGGGTACGGGATAGAGTTAGGGTACGGGTTAGGGTTAGGGTTAGGGTTAGTGTTAGGTTATGGATTAGGGTTCGGATTAGGGTTCGGGTTAGGGTTAGGGTTAGGGTACGGTTTAGAGTTAGGGTTAGGGTTAGGATACGGGTGAGGGTTAGGGTTAGGGTACGGGTTAGGGTACGAGTTAGGGTTAGGGTTAGAGTACGGTTTAGTGTTAGGGTTAGGATTAGGGTACAAGTTAGGGTTAGTGTTAGGGTAGGGTACTGGTTAGGGTTAGGGTTATTGTTAGGATACCGGTTAGGGTTAGGGTTAGGGTTAGGATTAGGGTACAGGTTAGGGTTAGGGTAGGTTACGGGTTAGGGTTAGGTTTATGGTTAGGTTTAGTGTTCGGGCACGGTTTAGGGTTAGGGTTATGGTTAGGGTTAGGGTACTGGTTTGGTTTAGGGTTAGGGTTAGGGTACAGGTTAGGTTTAGGGTTAGGTTTAGGGTTAGGGTTAGTTTACGACTTAGTGTACAGGTTAGGGTTAGGGTTAGGGTACGGCTGTGGGTTAGGATTAGGGTAAGGGTACGGGTTAGGGTTAGGTTTAGGGTACGGTTTAGGGTTAGTGTTAGGGTTAGGGTTAGGTTACTGATTAGGGTTAGGGTTAGGGTTAGGGTAGGAGTTAGGGTTAGGGTTAGGGTTAGGTTAAGGGTACAGGTTAGGGTTAAGATTAGGGTAAGGGTTAGGTTTAGGGTCCTGTTAGGGTTAGGATTAGAGTTAGGATTAGGGTACAGGTTAGGATTAGGATTAGGGTTAGGGTTAGGGTTCTGGTTAGGGTTAGGGTTAGGGTTAGGGTTAGGTTTAGGGCACAGGTTAGGGTTAGATTTAGGGTTAGGGTTAGGGTTTGGATACGGGTTAGGGTTAGGGTTAGGGTTAGGGTACTGGTTAGGTTAGTGTTGGGGTTAGGGTACGGTTTAGGTATAGGTTTAGGGTTAGAGTTAGGGTATTGGTTTGGTTAAGGGATAGGGTTAGGTGCGGGTTAGGTTTAGGGTTAGTGTTAGGTTTAGGTTTAGGGTACTGGTTAGGGTACGGGTTAGGGTTAGGGTTAGTGTATGGCTTAGGGTATGGTTTAGGGTTAGGTTTAGGGTACGGTTTAAGGATAGGGTACGGGTTAGGGTTAGGGTTAAGTTTAGGGTTAGGGTTAGGATTAGGGTACGGGTATGGGTTAGGGTTAAAGTTAGGGTTAGATTATGGGTAAGGGTTAGTGTTAGCGTTACAGAAAGGGTTAGGTTATGGGTTAGGGTTAGGGTCAGAGTACGCCTTAGGGTTAGGGTTAGGCTTACGGGACCGGTTAGGGATAGGGTTAGGGTACGGGTTAGGTTTAGAGTTAGGGTTAGGGTTAGGGTACTGGTTAGGGTTAAGGTAGGGTTAGGGTTAGGGTTAGGGTACGGATTAGGGTTTGGGTAGGGTTAGGGTTAGGATTAGGGTAAGAGTTAGGATTAGGTTTAGGGTTATGGTACGGCTTAGGGTACGGTTTAGGGTTAGGGTTAGGGTACGGTTTAAGGTTAGGGTTAGGGTAAGTTTACAGTTTAGGGTTAGTGTTAGGATATGGGTTAGGGTTAGGGTTAGGGTAGGGGTAGGGAACTGGTTAGGGTTAGGTTTTGGGTAGGGTAGGGGTTAGGGTTAAGGATAGGTTTAGGTTTAGGGTTCGGGATAGGGTTAGGGTTAGGTTTAGATTAGGGGTTAGGGTTAGGGTTAGGGTTAGGGTATGGGTTAGGGTGAGGGTTACGTTAGGGCTTGGGTACTGGTTAGGGTTATGGTTAGGGTACGTGTTAGGGTTAGGGTTAGGTTTAGGGTTAGGGTAAGGGTTAGGTTTAGGGTACACGTTAGGGTTAGGGATAGGGATAGGAAGGGTATGCGTTAGGGTTAGGGTATGGGTTACGGTACAGGTGAGGGTTAGGGTTAGGGTTAGGATACTGGGTAGGGTTAGGGTTAGTGTTAAGGTACGGTTTAGGGTTAGGTTTAGGGTACGGTTTAGGGATAGGGTGAGGGTAGGGTACGGGATAGGATTAGGTATAAGGTTAGGGTACTGGTTATGGTTAGGGTTAGGTTAGGGTCAGGGTACAGGTTAGGATTAGGTTTAGTGTTAGGGTTAGGGTTAGGGTAAGGGTACGGGTTAGGGTTAGGGTTAGTGTTAGGGTACGGGTTAGGGTTAATGTTAGGGGACGGGTTAGGGTACACGTTAGGGTTAGTGTTATGGTAAGTTTTAGTGTTACAGTAAGGGTTAGGGTTAGGGTACGGGTTAGTGTTAGGGTGAGTGTACGGTTTACGGTTAGGGTTAGGGTTAGAGTTAGGGTTCGGTTACGGGTCAGAGTTAGGGCTGGGTACAGGTTAGGGTAGGGGTTAGGTTTAGAGTTCGGGTTATGTTAGGGTTTGTTTAGGTTACAGGTTAGGGTTAGGGTTAGGGTAGGGGTTAGGGTGAGGGTTAGGGTTAGATTTGGTACGGGTTAGGGTTAGGGTTAGGGTTAGATTACGGGTTACGGTTAGGGTTAGGGTAAGGGTTAGGGTACGGGTTAGGGTTCGGGTTAAGGTATGGGTTAGGGTTAGGTTTAGGGTTAGGGTACTGGTTAGGGTTAGGGTACGGGTTAGGTTTAGGGTTAGGGTTAGGGTTAGGGTTAGGTTACGGGTTAGGGTTAGGGTAGGGTACGAGTTAGGGTTCGGGTTAGGGTTAGGGTACTGGTTAGGGTTAGGGGTAGGCTTAGGGTTAGGGTACAGATTAGGGTAGGGTTAGTGTTTGGGTACGGGTTAGGGTTAGGGTTAGGGGATGGGTTAGGTTTAGGGTTAGGGTACGGGTTAGGGTTAGGATTAGGGCCGGGTGCGGGTTAGGGTTAGGGTACGGGATAGGGTAAGGTTTAGGGTTAGGTTTAGGGTACGGGTTACTCTTCGGGTTATGGTTAGGTTTAGGATTATGGTTAGGGTTAGGTTTAGGGTTAGAAGGAGTTAGGGTTAGGGTTAGTGTTAGGGTTAGGGTACTGCTTAGGTTTAGGGTTAGGGTTAGGGTATGGGTTAGGGTTAGGGTACGGGATAGGGTTAGGATTAGGGTACGGGTTAGCGTCAGGGTTAGGGTTAGAATACGGGTTAGGGTTAGGGTTAGGGTAGGGTTTAGGTTTAGGGTTAGGTTACGCGTTAGGGTACTGTTTAGGGTTAGTGTGAGGGTACGGGTTAGGGTTAGTGTTAGGGTTAGGGTACGGGTTATGGTACGGGTTAGGTGTAGGGTTAGGGTTTGGGTTAGTGTATCAGTAAGGTTTAGGGTTAGGGTACTGGTATGGGTTAGGTTTAGGGTTAGGGTATGGGTACGGGTTAGTGTTAAGGTTAGGGTTATGGTTAGGGTTAGGGTACGGGATAGGGTTAGGGTCAGAGTTAGGGTACTGGTTAGGGTTAGATTTAGGGTTAGGGTTAGGGTTAGGGTAATGTTTAGGATTAGGGTTAGGGCTAGGTTTAGGGTAGAGGTTACGGTTAGGGTTAGTGTTAGGTTTAGGGTAAGGGTTATGATACGCATTAGGGTTAATTTAGGGTTAGGGTTAGGGTAGGGGTTAGGGTTAGGGTTAGGGTTAGGGTACTGGTTAGGGTTAGGTTTCAGGGTTAGGGTACGGGTTAGGGTTACGGGTTAGGGTACTGGTTAGGATTAGGGTTAGGTTTAGGGAACTGGTTAGGGTTAGGGATAGGGTTAGGATACAGGTTAGAGTACGGGTGAGGGTACGGGTTAGGGTACTGGTTTGGTTTAGGGTTAGGGTTAGGGTTCGGGTTAGGGTTAGGGTTAGTGTATGGCTTAGAGTACGGGTTAGGGTTAGGATAAGGGTAAGGTTTAGGATTAGGGTTAGGGTAATGGTACGGTTTAGGGTTAGGGTTAAGGAACGGGTAAGGGTTAGGGTTACGGTTAGTGTTAGGGTACTCTTTAGGGTAAGGGTTAGGTTTCGGGTAGGTGTAGGTTTAAGGTTAGGGTTCGGGTTAGGATACGAGTTAGGGTTAAGGTTAGGGTGAGGGTTAGGGTTAGGGTACGGGTTAGGTTTACGGTTAGTGTACGGGTTAGGGTACGGGTTAGGGTTAGGGTTAGGGTCCTCCTGTGGTTAAGGGCTATGGTTAGGGTACGGGTTAGGGTTAAGGTTAGAGTTAGGGTTAGGGTAAGGTTTAGGGTTAGGATTAGGGTTAGGGTTAGGGTACTGGTTTGGTTTAGGGTTAGGGTTAGGGTACGGTTTAAGGCTAGGGTTATGGATAGATTTAGTTTACAGGTTAGGGTACGGGTTAGGTTTAGGGTTAGTGTTAGAGTTACGGTTAGGTTACGGGTTAGGCATAGGGTTCAGGTTAGGCTTAGTGTTAGGGTACGGGTTAGGAGGGTAAGGGTGTAGAGTTAGGGTTATGTTTAGGGTACGGGTTAGGGTACGGGTTACGGTTAGGGTTAGTGTACGGCTTAGGGTACGGTTAAGGGTTAGGTTTAGGGTATGGTTAAGGGATAGCGTATGGGTTAGGGTTGGGGTTAAGGTTAGGTTTAGGTTTAGGGTTAGGATTAGGGTACGTGTAGTGGTTAGGTTTAGAGTTAGGGTTAGGTTACGGGTAAGGGTTAGGGTTAGCTTTACGGTAAGGTTTAGGCTATGGCTTAGGGTTAGGGTTAGGGTTAGGGTACGGCTTAGGGCTAGGATTAGGGTTAGGTTTAGTGTTAGGGCACTCTTTAGGGTTAGTGTTACCGTTAGGATACAGGTAAGGGTTAGGGTTAGGTTTAGGGTATGGGTTAGGGTTAGGGTAGGGTTAGTGTTAGGATTATGGTACAGGTTAGGATTAGGGTTAGGATTATGGTACGGCTTAGGGTACGGTTAGTGTTAGGGATAGGGTACAGGTTACGGTTAGGGTTAGGGTAAGGTTACGGGTGAGAGTTAGTTTTAGGGTATGGGTTAGGGTTAGGGTTAGGGTAGGGTTAGGGTACTGGTTAGGGTTAGGGTTGGGTAGGGTAGGGGTTAGGGTTAGGGTTAGGTTTAGGGTACGGGTTAGGGTTAGGGTAAGGATTAGGGTTAGGGTTAGGGTTAGGTTACGGTTTAGGGTTAGGGTAGGGTACGGGTTAGGGTTAGGTTTAGGTTTAGGGTTAGGTTTCGGGTTAGGGGTAGTGTTAGGGTTAGGGTTAGGGTTAGGGTGAGGGTACGGGTTAGGGTTAGGGTTAGGGTTAGGGTACGGTTTAGGGTTAGGTTTAGGGTTAGTGTTAGGTTAAGGTGTTAGGGTTAGGGTTAGGGTTAGGCTTAGGGTTAGGGTTAGCGTTAGGGTATGGGTTAGGAATAGGGTAAGGGTTAGGGTTAGGTTTAGTGTACGGGTAAGGGTAAGGGTTAGGGTATGGTTAGGGTTAGGGTTAGGGTAAGGGTACGGGTTAGGTTTAGGGTTAGGGTTAGACTTAGGCTTAGGGTTAGGGTACGGGTTAGTTTTAAGTTTATGGTTAGGGTTAGGGTACTGCTTAGGGTTAGGGTTAGGGTACGGGTTAGGTTTAGTTTCAGGGTTTAGGTTAGGGTACGTGTTAGGATTAGGGTTAGGGTACGGGTTGGGGTACGGGTTAGGGTTAGTGTTAGGGTTAGGGTTAGGGTTAGGGTACTCGTTAGGATTAGTGTTAGGGTTAAGGTATGGGTAGGGTTAGGTTTAGGGTTAGGGTTAGGTTACGGGTTAGGGTTAGGGTGAGGTTTAGGTTACGGTATAGGGTTAGGTTTAGGGTACGGGTTACGGTACTGGTTAGGATTAGCGTTAGAGTTAGGGTTACGTTACGGGTTAGGGTTAGGGTTAGGGTTAGGGTTAGGGTTAGGGTGCAGTTTACGGTACGGGTGAGGGCTGGGTTTAGGGTACTGGTTAGGGCTAGGGTTAGGGTTAGGGTACAGATTAGGGTTAGGGTTAGGTTTAGTGTACGGGTTATGATTAGGGTTAGGGTTAGGGTTAGCGTTAGGGTACGGGTTAGATTAAGGGTTAGGGTTAGGGTAAGGTTACGGTTAGGGTTAGGGTTAGGGTTAGGTTGAGGGTATGGGTTAGAGTTAAGGTTAGGGTTAGGGTACGGGTTAGGATTAGGGTTAGGGGTAGGGTACGGGTTAGGGTTAGATTAAGGTTTAGTGTTAGGTTACAGGTTAGGGTTAGGATACGTGTTGGGGTTACGGTACTGGTTACAGTACGGTTTAGGATTAGGGTTAGGGTACTGGTTAGGGTTAGGGTTAGTTTTAGGGTACGGGTTAAGTTTAGGGTTAGGGTTAGGGTACTGGTTAGGTTTAGGTTGAGGGTTAATGTTAGGTTTAGGATACGGGTTAGGGTTAGGGTTCGTTTACGGGTTAGGGTTAGGGTTAGGGTACTGGTTAGGGTTAGGTTTAGTGTTGGGAACGGGTTAGGGTTAGGGTAAGATTTCGGGAACGGGTTAGGGTTAGTGTTAGGTATCGGGTAAGGGTTAGGGTTAGGATTAGGGTTAGGTTTAGGGCTAGGGTACGGTTTAGGGTTAAGGTTAGGGTTAGGGTGCGGGTTAGGTTTAGGGTTAGGTTTAGGGTACGGGTTAGGGTTAGGGTTCGGTTGAGGGTTAGGGTTAGGGTGAGGGAATGGGTTATGGTACAGGTTAGGGTTACGGTTAGGGCTAGGTTGCGGGTTAGGGTTAGGGTTAGGATACGTGTTACTGTACGGGTTGGGGTAAGGGTTAGGGTACTGGTTAGGGTTAGGGTTAGGTTTAGGGTACGAGTTAGCGATAGATTTAGGGTTAGGTTTAGTGTACAGGTTAGGGTTAGTGTTAGGGTACAGGTTAGGGTTAGGGTTAGGGTAAGGTTAGGGTTAGGGTAAGGGTTAGGGTTAGGTTTAGTGTACGGGTAAGGGTAAGGGTTAGGGTATGGTTAGGGTTAGGGTTAGGGTAAGGGTACGGGTTAGGTTTAGGGTTAGGGTTAGACTTAGGCTTAGGGTTAGGGTACGGGTTAGTTTTAAGTTTATGGTTAGGGTTAGGGTACTGCTTAGGGTTAGGGTTGGGGTACGGGTTAGGTTAGTTTCAGGGTTTAGGTTAGGGTACGTGTTAGGATTAGGGTTAGGGTTTACGGGTTGGGGTACGGGTTAGGGTTAGTGTTAGGGTTAGGGTTAGGGTTAGGGTACTCGTTAGGATTAGTGTTAGGGTTAAGGTATGGGTAGGGTTAGGTTTAGGGTTAGGGTTAGGTTACGGGTTAGGGTTAGGGTGAGGTTTAGGTTACGGTATAGGGTTAGGTTTAGGGTACGGGTTACGGTACTGGTTAGGATTAGCGTTAGAGTTAGGGTTACGTTACGGGTTAGGGTTAGGGTTAGGGTTAGGGTTAGGGTGCAGTTTACGGTACGGGTGAGGGCTGGGTTTAGGGTACTGGTTAGGGCTAGGGTTAGGGTTAGGGTACAGATTAGGGTTAGGGTTAGGTTTAGTGTACGGGTTATGATTAGGGTTAGGGTTAGGGTTAGCGTTAGGGTACGGGTTAGATTAAGGGTTAGGGTTAGGGTAAGGTTACGGTTAGGGTTAGGGTTAGGGTTAGGTTGAGGGTATGGGTTAGAGTTAAGGTTAGGGTTAGGGTACGGGTTAGGATTAGGGTTAGGGGTAGGGTACGGGTTAGGAATAAGCAGACCTGGAGGGTGTCTCCAGCTGCAGCTACAGTGGTATTCTGGGTACCTCCTGGCCTTAGTACACTGTTACCGTTCTCAGTGCCCGAGGAACGCAGCTTGCTTGACAGCTGGCTTGTAGGCGTGCTTCCTTGTGCGAGCTGTGTTCAGGGCAGTACCGTCCCGCATTCTGATTGCCTGTCGACGTAGGTCCCAGTATCCTTATGTTTTATGTGCTGGAAGAGGTTGTGTGAAGAGCATGTGGAAGTGCCAGGATACTCCTCAAGTGTATCTGATCTCAATGCAGACATTGCAAACGTCCTTGTTCAATGAGAGTGTAGCTCGGTCCTAGGCTCCCATCAACGTGTCTAGCAGACATCTGCCTGCAAAGCATACACACTTCCGAGAGTTGAGCTCTATGGACTGTCCCTCCCCACATCCTGCCTGCACGTACATCCGCCCCTCTAACAGGCGTAGCACGATGCGTGCCTGAAGTGTTGTGAGAGGTAAGTGGAAAGTCCCGGCCCACAAGACTAGTGCATCCAAGCTCAACCCAGCGATTTCCTAGTATTTCCTGTGTGAGCCGGGTGCTACATCCTAAGTGTCATACGAGAGAAGCTAGCTGAACGCCTTGTCCAAAAGCAACTTACTTCGGAGAGTTGAGCTCACCCTCAGTCCCTCACAGTTGCACACTGCCTGCAGAAAGAGTTTCCAACATCTGCACCACAGCCGTTTGTCAGAGGCTTGTGAGACGCAAGTGGAATAAGCAGACCTGGAGGGTGTCTCCAGCTGCAGTGGAGTGGTATTCTGGGTACCTCCTGGCTTAGAACACTGTTACGTTCTCAGTGCCCGAGGAACGCAGCTAGTTGAAAGCTGGCTTGTAGGCGTGCTTCCTTGTGCGAGCTGAGTTCAGGGCAGGACCCTCCCGCATTCTGACTGCCCGTAGACGTAGGTCCCAGCATCCTTATGTTAGGTGCCGGAAGAGGTTGTGTGAAGAGCATGTGGAAGTGCCAGGATTCTCCTCAAGTGTATCTGATCTCAATGCAGACATTGCAAACGTCCTTGTTCAATGAGAGTGTAGCTCGGTCCTAGCTCCCATCAAAGTGTCTAGCAGACATCTGCCTGCAAAGCATACACACTTCCGAGAGTTGGGCTTATGGACTGTCCCTCCCACATCCTGCCTGCACGTACACCGCCCTCCTAACAGGCCTAGCCCCGATGCGTGCCTGAAGTGTTGTGAGAGGTAAGTGGAAAGTCCCGGCCCACAAGACTAGTGCATCCAAGCTCAACCCAGCGATTTCCTAGTATTTCCTGTGTGAGCCGGGTGCTACATCCTAAGTGTCATACGAGAGAAGCTAGCTGAACGCCTTGTCCGAAAGCAACTTACTTCGGAGTGTGGAGCTCACCCTCAGTCCCTCACAGTTGCACACTGCCTGCAGAAAGAGTTTCCAACATCTGCAGCACAGCCGTTTGTCAGAGGCTTGTGAGACGCAAGTGGAATAAGCAGACCTGGAGGGTGTCTCCAGCTGCAGTGGAGTGGTATTCTGGGTACCTCCTGGCTTAGAACACTGTTACGTTCTCAGTGCCCGAGGAACGCAGCTAGTTGAAAGCTGGCTTCTAGGCGTGCTTCCTTGTGCGAGCTGAGTTCAGGGCAGGACCCTCCTGCATTCTGACTGCCCGTAGACGTAGGTCCCAGCATCCTTCTGTTAGGTGCCGGAAGAGGTTGTGTGAGGAGCATGTGGAAGTGACAGGATTCTCCTCAAGTGTATCTGATCTCAATGCAGACATTGCAAACGTCCTTGTTCAATGAGAGTGTAGCTCGGTCCTAGCTCCCATCAAAGTGTCTAGCAGACATCTGCCTGCAAAGCATACACACATCCGAGAGTTGGGCTTATGGACTGTCCCTCCCACATCCTGCCTGCACGTACACCGCGCTCCTAACAGGCCTAGCCCCGATGCGTGCCTGAAGTGTTGTGAGAGGTAAGTGGAAAGTCCCGGCCCACAAGACTAGTGCATCCAAGCTCAACCCAGCGATTTCCTAGTATTTCCTGTGTGAGCCGGGTGCTACATCCTAAGTGTCATACGAGAGAAGCTAGCTGAACGCCTTGTCCGAAAAGCAACTTACTTCGGAGAGTTGAGCTCACCCTCAGTCCCTCACAGTTGCACACTGCCTGCAGAAAGAGTTTCCAACATCTGCAGCACAGCCGTTTGTCAGAGGCTTGTGAGACGCAAGTGGAATAAGCAGACCTGGAGGGTGTCTCCAGCTGCAGTGGAGTGGTATTCTGGGTACCTCCTGGCTTAGAACACTGTTACGTTCTCAGTGCCCGAGGAACGCAGCTAGTTGAAAGCTGGCTTGTAGGCGTGCTTCCTTGTGCGAGCTGAGTTCAGGGCAGGACCCTCCCGCATTCTGACTGCCCGTAGACGTAGGTCCCAGCATCCTTTGGTTAGGTGTCGGAAGAGGTTGTGTGAGGAGTATGTGGAAGTGACAGGATTCTCCTCAAGTGTATCTGAACTCAATGCAGACATTGCAAACGTCCTTGTTCAATGAGAGTGTAGCTCGGTCCTAGCTCTCATCAAAGTGTCCAACAGACATCTGCCTGCAAAGCATACACACTTCCGAGAGTTGGGCTTATGCACTGTCCCTCCCACATCCTGCCTGCACGTATATCGCGCTCCTAACAGGCCTAGCCCCGATGTGTGCCTGATGTGTTGTGAGAGGTAAGTGGAATGTACCGGCCCACAAGACAAGTGCATCCAAGCTCAACCCAGCGATTTCCTAGTATTTCCTGTGTGAGCCGGTGCTACATCCTAATGTCATACGAGAGAAGCTAGCTGAACGTCTTGTCTGAAAGCAACTTACTTTGGAGAGTTGAGCTCACCCTCAGTCCCTCACAGTTGCACACTGCCTGCAGAAAGAGTTTCCAACATCTGCAGCACAGCCGTTTGTCAGAGGCTTGTGAGACGCAAGTTGAATAAGCAGACCTGGAGAGTGTCTCCAGCTGCAGTGCCATGGAGGATGGAAAAGAGACCTCCAGGACAGGGAGCCCTGGTACTGGCCTGGCAGTCTCTTCTCTGAGCCTCTGTTCCAAGCAGGCCAGGCCAGAGTGAAACGGCACCCCCTGGGCAAGCCCTCCACCTGCACCCTCAGGCTGCACTAGCCGAGGTACATTTCGAGGCCCTGTAGCTGTGGGTTGTTATTTATTCAGCCGGCACTTGAGTGAGCAGCACCCTGAAGAACGCAACTCCACAGGTGGCCTGGGCAACAGCCACATTCCAGCTCTGCCCCCCTTTCCAAGCCCAACGTTTTGGGTCAAGATCTTCACATCCTTTTTTTAAAAAACACTTTTAAACTTTTTAAAAACTTTAAACCTTTTTTCAGCAGAGAGGGAGAGAGCTGGCTTTTTTGGGGGGGTGGGGGGCGGGAGAGGCATTATAAGCTAAACCGACCCTCTATGAAGCTCTGCGTCCCCTCATGGAGCTCCACAGATCCATTTCTAGGGAAGCGGTTTTGTGCTCATATCTGTCTTTGCCCTTTCCACCAAGATAAGTGACACTTAGGACCCAGGAAATAAATGCTGATGATTTGTGAAAAAAAAAAAATGCGAAAAGGTGCACTCGCTGCAGCTGGGGCCTGTCTGCAAACACTTTGATGGGAGCTAGGACCGAGCTACACTCTCATTGAACAAGGACATTTGGAATTTCTGTATTGGACTCAGATTCACTTGAGGAGAGTCCTGTCACTTCCATATGCTTTTCACACAACGTCTTCCGGCACCTAACGTAAGGATGCTGGGACCTATGTCTATGGGCAGTCAGGGTGCGGGAGGGTCCTGCCCTGACCTCAGCTCGCACAAGGAAGCACGCCTACAAGCCAGCTTTCAACTAGCTGTGTTCCTAGTGCACTGAGAACGTAACAGTGTTCTAAGCCAGGACGTACCCAGAATACCACTCCACTGCAGCTGTAGACACCCTCCAGGTCTGCTTCTTCCACTTGCGTCTCAAAAGCCTCTGACAAACGGCTGTGGTGCAGATGTTGGAAACTCTTTCTGCAGGCAGTGTGCAACTGTGAGTGACTGAGGGTGAGCTCAACTCTCAGAAGTAATTTGCCTAGGGTCTAGGCGTCCAGCTAGCTTGTCTCGTATGGAACTTAGGATGTAGCAGCTGGCTAACATAGGAATTACTAGATAATCACTGGACTGAGCTTGGAGGCACTAGTCTTGTGGGCCGGGACTTTCCACTTACCTCTCACAACACTTCAGTGACGTATTGAGCCTAGGCCTGTTAGGGGCGATGTGTACCTGCAGGCAGGATGTGCGAGGGACAGGCCATTAGCTCAACTCTCAGGGGTGTGTGTGCCTGGGAGGCAGATGTCTGCTCCCCACTCATACAGGGGAGTTAGAACCTAGCTTCACTCTAATTGAACAAGGACGTTGGCAATCGCTGTATTCAACTCACATTGCCGTGAGGACAGGCCTGACGTTTCCACAGGCATTTCTCAGAACCTCTCCCTGCACCTTACATGAGGATGTTAACAGCTCCACCCACAGGGGGACCCGAGGCAGGAGGGTCCTTTGTTGAGCTCAACTCTCAAAAGGAAGCAGGCCCCGAATGCAGCTTTCCACTAGCTGCGTTCTTATGGCCGTGAGAACGTAGCAGCACTGGAAGTCAGGACGTTGCATGAATACCGCTCTACTGCACCGAGTGACAGCACCATTGAGGCCTGCAGCTTGCCCCTTGCGTCCCATGAGCTTCTGACAAACATGTCTAGTGAGGATGTTCGTAACTCCATGTGCAGGCAGTGTGGAACTGGGAAGGACCGTGAGTCAGCTCATATCACAGAAGGAAGTTCCCCTGAGAGAGAGCTTGCAACTAGGTACTCAGGGTTGGAAGTTAGTATGTACCACCCATCTGAGGTAGGAAGTCGTCAGAAGTCAGTGGATTGAGCTAAGAGACACTTGCCTCTCACAAAGCTTGAATCCCGTGTCCAACAAAATCCCTTGGCTGCAAAGGGTACAGGCGGTCAGCATGTGGGAGGTTGAAGCCATAAGCTCAACCCAAAGGAGTGTGCATGCCTTGGAGGCAGCTGTCCGCTAGGCAAGAAATTGACAAGCCAGTCACTTGGTTCTCTGTCTGCTCTGTCCCGCGTAGAACGAAATGCTGTGCAAGCGAACCGTACAGGCAGTCAGGATGTGGGAGCGATAGGCCATGAGCTCAACTCTCGGAAGTGTGTATGCTTTGCAGGCAGATGTCTGGAAGACACTTATTGATGGGTGCTAGGACCGAGCTACACTCTCATTGAACAAGGACGCTTGCAATGTCTGTATTGGACTCAGATTCACTTGAGCAGAGTCCTGTCACTTCCATATGCTTTTCACACAACCTCTTCCGGCACCTAACATAACGATGCTGGGACCTATGTCTACGGGCAGTCAGGATGCGGGAGGGTCCTGCCCTGACCTCAGCTTGCTGAAGGAAGCATGCCTACAAGCCAGCTTTCAACTAGCTGCGTTCTTAGGGCACTGAGAACGTAGCAGTACTCTAAGCCAGGAGGAACCCAGAATACCACTCCACTGCAGCTGGAGACACCCTCCAGGTCTGCTTATTCCACTTGCGTCTCACAAGCCTCTGACAAACGGCTCTGGTGCAGATGTTGGAAACTCTTTCTGCAGGCAGTGTGCAACTGTGAGGGCGAAGTAAGTTGCTTTTGGACAAGGCGTTCAGCTAGCTTCTCTCGTATGGCACTTAGGATGTAGCACCTGGCTCACACAGGAAATACTAGGAAATCGCTGGGTTGAGCTTGGATGCACTAGTCTTGTGGGCCGGGACTTTCCAGTTACCTCTCACAACACTTCAGGCACGCATCAGTGCTAGGCCTGTTAGGAGCGCGGTGTACGTGCAGGCAGGATGTGGGAGGGACAGTCCATAAGCTCAACTCTCGGAAGTGTGTATGCTTTGCAGGCAGATGTCTGCTAGACACTTTGATAGGAGCTAGGACCGAGCTACACTCTCATTGAACAAGGACGTTTGCAATGTCTAGGTGTGAAGGTCCTATGGAAATCAGCGTATTGAACTCGGACACACAGGCCTTTTGGGGCTACAGCTCACCACTTGCCTCTCATTCAGCTTCTGACAAGCATCTAAGGTAAGGGTATTATGAGCTAAGTCTTCAAGCTCTGTGGATGTTCAAGGGATAGGACCTTTGTTCAAGTCTCAGAAATAATTATGCTTTGAACAGAGCTTTCGCCTAGCATCACTCCTAATGGAGTTAGAAGCTCACTCTATTCTAGAAGATTAGTTTCCAAGGAAAGTGCTGTATTGAAATCAGAGACACAGATTTCCTGGTCTTCAGCCTGCCACTTGCCTCTCATGCAGCTTCTGTCAGACATCTAACATAAGGGTGTTATAAGTTAAGTTCACAGGTAGTGTGGACCCGCGAGGGACAGGCCATATGTTCAAAACTCAGAAATAAGAATGCCTTGAAGCCAGCTTTCCTCTAGACCTGTTTCTATTGGAGTTAGAATCTAGTTTCATTCTAGTGGAGGAATTTCTATGGTAAGTGATGTATTGAACTCAGACACACAATTACTCTAGACCTGCTGCTTGCCACTTGCCTCTCACACAGCTACTGACAAACATCTAACATAAGGGTTTTAGAAGATAAGTCCACAGTCAGTGTGGAGCCAAGAGGAAGGGCACTTTGCTCAACTCTCAGAAATAAGTATGCCTTGATCCCAGCTTTCAACTAGCCTCACTCTGATCGGATGTAGAAGTTAGGACCATACTAGGTGAGGAGGTTCCATGGAGAGCGCTGTATTGTACTCAGAGACGCAAGCCTTCTTCGTCTCAGCATGTGACGTGCCTCACACAACATGTCTCAGGCATTTAATATTCGGGAGTTATTAGTTAAGTCCACAATCATGTGGAGCCATGAGGGACTACAGTTGTGCTCAACTCTCAGATATATGTTTGCCTTGTATCCCGCTCAAAACTAGCCTTGCGGGATCCCTGGGTGGCGCAGCGGTTTGGCGCCTGCCTTTGGCCCAGGGCGCGATCCTGGAGACCCGGGATCGAATCCCACGTCGGGCTCCCGGTGCATGGAGCCTGCTTCTCCCTCTGCCTGTGTCTCTGCCTCTCTCTCTCTGTATGACTATCAAAAATAAATAATTAAAAAAAAAACTAGCCTTGCTATAGTGGGAGTTTGAAGCTACCTCCACTCTAAGTGAGGATGTTCCATTGAAATCACTGTATTGACTTCAGAGACACAAGTCTTCTCTGCCTGAAACTTGCCACTTGTCTCTCACACAGCTTCTGACTGTTGTGTCCAAGACTGCGAATCCGAGAAAACCACCAAGGAGCTGACACCGATGCAAGTACATGAGGGTTTATTAACAAGCTCGAGCTTGGGTCCAAGTATACCTGACACAGCAGAGCAGGGACTTGGACCCTGCAGTGGGTTACAGCTGGGTTTTTATGGGCTGGTCTAGGGGTAAGGTGGAGTTTTTCAGTAAGAGTGGGGGTGTGAGAATCTCCAGTAAAGTGGTCTCACAAGCTCTTGCTTCCTTATTCCGATAAGGGCGTGCTTTGTGGTTTTTTCTGTAGCCAGGGTAAGGTAGAGTTCAGTTCCTGGTCACAGTGGCCTGGTCACAGTGGCCTGAGATGGCTGCCAAAGCTACAATGGCTGTACTTGTGCCAATGTTAAACTTGAATGGCCCTAATTATCTCAGCCTCCACACTGACAAGCATTAACATACGGGTGTTAGAAGCTAAGTCCACAGGCAATGTGGAGCCACGAAGGACAGCACTTGTGCTCAACTCTCAGAAATATGTATGCCTTGAACTCAGCTTTCAACTAGCTTCTCTCCTGTTGGAATTAGAAGCTAGATCCTCAATAGGTGAGGAGGTTCCATGGAAAGCACTTTATTAAACTCGTGACACAAGCCTTCCTCACCTCAGCTTGCCACTTGCCTCTCACACAGCTTCTGTAAGCATCTAACATAAGGGAGTTAGTAGTTAAGACCACAGGCAGTGTGGAGCTGCTAGGGCCAGCACGTGTACTCACCTCTCTGAAATAACTATGCCTTGAACCCTGCTCTCAACAAGAATTACTATTATAGGAATTTAAATCTCGCTCCATTCTATGTGAGGGGGTTCCATGGAAAGCCCTGTATTGAAGTTGGAGACACAACCCTTGTATGTCTGGAGCTTGCCACTTGCCTCTCACACAGCTTCTGACAAACCTCTAACATAAGGGAGTTAGAAGCTAGGTTCACAGGCAGTGTGGAGCCATGAGAGACAGCACCTGTGTTCAACTCTTTGAAATATGTATGCCTTTACCTAGCTTTCAATTAGCCTCACTCCAATCAGATGTAGAAGTTAGGTCCACAAGAGTTCTGGAGGTTCCATGGAAAGCGCTGTGTTGTATTTGGAGATGCAAGCCTTCCTTGTTTCAGCTTGTCACTTGCCTCTCATGCAAATTCTCTCAAGCATCTAATATTAGGGAGTTAGAAGCTAAGTCCACAATCATGTGGAGTCACGAGGGAGTGCAATTGTGCTCAACTCTCAAATTAACTATACCTTGAATCCAGCTTGTAACTCAGAGACACAAGCCTTCTGGGCCTGCAGCTTGCCACTTTGCTCTCAAACAGCTTCTGACAGCCTTTAACATAAGGGAGTTGGAAGCTAAATTCACAGGGATCGTGGAGCTGCCAGGGACAGTACCTGTGCTAAAATCTCAGAAATAAGTATGCCTTGAACCTGGTTTCAACTAGCCTCGCTTCTGTTAGAGCTAGAATTTAGCTCCATTCTAGGTGAGGAGGTTCCATGAAAAGCACAGTATTGAACTCGGAGACCTGAGTTTTCTTGGTCTGCACTTGCCCTTTGCCTTTCACACAGTTTCTTTTTTTTTAATTTTTTAATTTTTATTATTCTTTTTTTAAATAAATTTATTTTTTATTGGTGTTCAATTTGTCAACATACAGATTCTATCAAGGAGCTAACAAAGGATGTTAGAAGTTACATCCACAGGTATGTGGAGCCCCAAGGGAAAACAAATGGTCTCAACACTCAAAAACAATTATGCCTTGAATCCAGCTTTCAATTAGCCTTGCTACTCTATGTGTTTGAAGCTAGCTATACTCTACGTGAGGAGGTTCCATGGAAAGTAGTGTATTGAACTCGGAGACACAAGACTTTGGGGGATGCAGCTTGCCAACTGTCTCTCACACAGCTTCTGACAAGCATCTAACATAAGGGAGTTAGAAACTAAGTTCACAGGCAGTATGGCGCCACAGTGGATTGCACCTGTGATAACCTCTAAGAAAAATGTATGCCTTGGACCCAGCTTTCAACTAGCCTCACTCTTATTGGACTTACAAGCTAGGTCCACACTAGGTGAGGAGATCAATGGAAATAGCTGTATTGAACTTGAAGACACAAGAGGCAGGGCAAGATGGTGGAAGAGTAGGGTCCCCAAGTCACCTGTCCCCACCAACTTACCTAGATAACTTTCAAATCATCCTGAAAACCTACGAATTCAGCCTGAGATTTAAAACAAGAACAGCTGTAATGCTACAGTGAGAAGAGTTTGTGCTTCTATCAAGGTAGGAAGATGGAAAAAAAAAGAAATAAAAAAGTATCCAAGGGGGAGGGCCCCCTGTGAGGAACCGGGCTAAGGCCACGCACTGAGTGCCCCCAGGACAGGAAAGCCCAGTCCTGGAGAAGCAGGAGCTTTACCAACCTTCCTGGGCGGAAAGGCACTCGCAGGGAGCTCGGGCAGGACCCCAGGAGGGGCGGGGATGTCCTCAGGTTCCCAGGGGCACAAACAAAGGATCTGCGCCCCTGGGAGAGCCGCCACACACAGCGGGCCGAGCTCCCTAAAACACTGCAGCCCGTGCCAGGTGGGGCCCCTGGAGTACCTCAGGTGGCTCAGGTGGCGGCTCAACGCAGAGGGGACAGTGCAGCCCCGGGAGCAGCTTGGGTGGCGGCTAAAGTGGCAGCTCCAGGCGGAGGGGGCTGTGCAGACCCGGGAGCGTGATTCCAGCGGTGCCGGCCCCGGAGCCCAGGGTGCTGGGGGACACAGCCCAATATCCGGTGCTCCCCTGGGGAACAGGCAGAGGTCGGGAGGACACAGGACGGCAAGGACACTCCTGTCCCCCATCGGCCCCAAGCTGTGCAGATCAAGGCCCCTGTCCCCAGAGCATCCAGGCCCCTGTGGACTGGGAGCTGTGGTAGTTACTGCGAGATCTGACTCGAGTTGGAGAGCTGGCCACCGCCACTGTTGTTCCTCCTGGTGTCACCTTGTACCTGGGACTGAGCAGGGGCCTGGCAGGATAAACAGCTCCCACTGAGCAGTTCACCTGGCAGGGGGCGGGGCAGCTCCCCCAGGTGCACACACCTGAGAATCAGGACAGCAGACCCCTCCCCAAAAAAACCAGCTAGAAGGACAGGGGAAAAGCAAGTTATTGACCAAGAAGCACTGGAAAGTTCCAGGGGAAGTCGAGGGATTTACAGTATATAGAATCAGAGGATACTCTTCATTGTTTTTTGTTTTCTGTTTATCCCCCCCTTTTTTTCTTTTTTTTTTTCCTCTCTTTTTCTCCTTTCTTCACTACAACTACAACTTTTGGCCACTCTACACTGAGTAAAATGACTAGAAGGAAAAACTCACCTCAAAAGAAAGAATCAGAAACAGTCCTCTCTCCCACAGAGTTACAAAATTTGGATTACAATTCAATGTCAGCCAATTCAGAAACACAGTTATAAAGCTACGGGTAGCTCTAGAAAAAAGCATAAAGGATTCAAGAGTTTCCATGACTGCAGAATTTAGATCTAATCAGGCAGAAATTAAAAATCAATTAAATGAGATGCAATCCAAACTGGAGGACCTAACGACAAGGGTTAACAGGGTAGAAGAACGAATGAGTGACAGAAGACAAGTTGATGGCAAGGAGGGAAACTGAGGACAAAAGAGAAAAACAATTAAAAGATCATGAGGATACGTTAAGGAAAATAAATGACAGCCTCAGAAGGAAAAATCTACATTTAATTGGGGTTCCTGAGGGCGTCAAAAGGGACAGACGTCCAGAAACTGTATTTGAACAAATCATAGCTGAGAACTTCCCTAACTTGGGAAGGGAAACAGGCATTCAGATCCAGGAGATAGAGAGAGATCTCCCCTTAAAATCAATAAAAACCACTCAGCACCTCAACATTTAAGAGTAAAACTTGCAAATTCCAAAGATAAAGAGAAGATCCTTAAAGCAGCGAGAGACAAGAAATCCCTAAATTATATGGGGAGAAGTATTAGGATAACAGCAGATCTCTCCACAGAGACCTGGCAGGCCAGAAAGGGCTGGCAGGATATATTCAGGGTCCTAAATGAGAAGACCATGCAGCCAAGAATACTTTATCCAGCAAGGCTCTCATTCAGAATAGAAGGAGGGATAAAGAGCTAACAAGATAGGCAGAAACTGAAAGAATATGTGACCACCAAACCAGCTCTCCAAGAATTTTTAAGGGGGATTCTGTAAAAGAAAGAGGAAGTCCAAAAACAGGGACTGAATAGGTATCATGATGACACTAAATTCATATCTTTCAATAGTAACTCTGAATGTGAATGGGCTTAATGACCCCATCAAAAGGCAAAGGGTTTCAGACTGGATAAAAAAGCATACCCATCTATTTGCTGTCTAAAAGATACTCATTTTGGACATAAGGACACCTCCAGCCTGAAAATAAAAGGTTGGAGAACCATTTACCATTCAAATGGTGCTCAAAAGAAACAGGGGTAGCCATCCTTATATCAGATAAATTAAAGTTTATCCCAAGACCGGAGTAAGAGATGAAAAGGGACACTATATCATACCTGAAGGATCTATCCAACAAGAGGACCTAACAATCATCAATATTTATGTCCCTAATGTGGGAGCTTCCAAGTCTCTCAATCAATTAATAACCAAAGTGAAGACATACTTAAATAATAATACACTTATACTTGGTGACTTGAATGTAGCACTTTCTACAATTGACATGATATTCTAAGCATCTCCAAAGAAACAAGAGCTTTAAATGATACACTGGACCAGATGAATTTCACAGATATCTACAGAACTTTACATCCAAACTCAACTGCATGCACATTCTTCTCAAGTGCACATGGAACTTTCTCCAGAATAGACCACATACTGGGTCACAAATCAGGTCTGAACCGATACCAAAAGATTGGGATTGCCCCCTGCATATTTTCAGACCATAATGCTTTGAAATTAGAACTAAGTCACAAGAAGAAGTTTGGAAGGATTTCAAACACGTGGAAGTTAAGGACCATCCTGCTAAAAGATGAAAGGGTCAACCAGGAAATTAGGGAAGAATTAAAAAGATTCATGGAAACTAATGAGAATGAAGATACAACCATTCAAAATCTTTGGGATGCAGCAAAAGCAGTCCTGAGGGGGAAACACGTAGCAATACAAGCATCCATCCCAAAACTGGAAAGAACTCAAATACAAAGCTAACCTTGCACCTAAAGGAAATGGAGAAAAAACAGCAAATATATTCTAAACCTAGCAGAAGAAGAGAGTTAATAAAGATTTGAGCAGAACTCAATGAAATAGAGACCAGAATAACTGTGGAACAGATTAACAAAACCAGGAGTAGGTTCTTTGAGGAATTAAAAAGAGAGATAAACCATTAGCCACCATTAGTAAAAAGAAGAGAGAAAAGACTCAAATTAATAAAATCATGAATGAGAAAGGAGAGATCAGCACTAATAGCACGGAAATACAAACGATCTTAAAACTTATTATGAGCAGCTTTATGTCAATAAATTCGGCAATCTAGAAGAAATGGATGCATTTCTAGAAAACCACAAACTACGAAAACTGGAACGGGAAGAAATAGAAAACCTGAACAGGCCGATAACCAAGGAGGAAATCAAAGGGTCATCAAAAACCTCCCAAGACACAATGGTCCAGGGCCAGATGGCTTCCCAGGGGAATTCTATCAAACGTTTAAAGAAGAAACCATACCTATTCTACTAAAAGCTGTTCGGAAAGATAGAAAGAGATGGAGTACTTCCAAACTCATTCTATGAGGCCAGCATCACCTTAATTCCAACACCAGATACCCACCATTTCCTTCGATGTGGATGGAACTGGAGGGTATTATGCTGAGTGAAATAAGTCAATTGGAGAAGGACAAACATTATATGGTCTCATTCATTTAGGGAATATAAATAATAGTGAAAGGGGACAGAAGGGAAGGGAGAAGAAATGGGTAGGAAATATCAGAAAGGGTGACAGAACATGAAGACTCCTAACTCTGGGAAACGAACTAGGGGGTGGAAGGGGAGGAGGGCAGGGGTAGGGGTGAATGGGTGACAGGCACTGAGGAGGGCCCTTGACGGGATGAGCACTGGGTGTTATTCTGTATGTTGGCAAATTGAATACCAACAAAAAATTAATTTATTATTAAAAAAATAAACTCAGCAGCAAAGAAACAAACAATCCAATCCTGAAATGGGCAAAAGACATGAACAGAAATTTCACAGAGGAAGACAGACATGGCCAACAAGCACATGCAAAAATGCTCGGCATCACTTGCCATCAGGAAAATACAAATCAAAACCACAATGAGATACCACTTCACACCAGTGAGAAGGGGAAAATTAACAAGGCAGGAAACCACAAATGTTGGAGAGGATGTGGAGAAAGGGGAACCTTCTTGCACTGTTGGTGGGAATGTGAACTGGTACAGCCACTCTGGAAAACTGTGTGGAGGTTCCTCAAAGAGCTAAAAATAGACCTGCCCTACGACCCAGCAATTGCACTGCTGGGGATTTACCCCAAAGATACAGATGCAGTGAAATGCCTAGACACCTGCACCCTGATGTTTCTAGCAGCAATGTCCACAATAGCCAAACTGTGGAAGGAGCCTCAGTGTCCATCGAAAGATGAATGGGTAAAGAAGATGTGGTCTAGGTATACAATGGAATATTACTCAGCCATTTGAAACGACAAATACCCACCATTTGCTTCCACGTGGATGGAACTGGAGGGTATTATGCTGAGTGAAATAAGTCATTCGGAGAAGGACAAACATTATTTGGTCTCATTCATTTGGGGAATATAAAAAATAGTGAAAGGGAATAAATGGGAAAGGAGAAAAAATTAGTGGGAAATATCATAAAGGGAGACAGAACATGAGAGACTCCTAACTATGGGAAACAAACTAGGGTGGAAGGGGAGGTGGGCGGGGGGTGGGGATGACTGGGTCATTGGCACTGCGGGGGCACTTGATGGGATGAGCACTGGGTGTTATTGTATATGTTGGCAAATTGAACACCAATAAAAAATAAATTTATAATAAAAAAAGAACTTATTAAACTCAGCAGCAAAGAAACAAACAATCCAATCCTGAAATGGGCAAAAGACATGAACAGAAATTTCACAGAGGAAGACATACACATGGCACCTCTTACTGGAGAAAATTGACCACCTGAAGGGACAGCTGCAGCCTCTTGAACAGATAAAAGCTGGAATCGAAGCTCGCTCAGAAGCTAAAATGAGCAGACTTCTGTGGGCTGGGTTAGCACTGTTGTCCGTTCAGGGCGGGGCCTTGGCCTGGCTCACCTGGTGGGTGTACTCCTGGGATATTATGGAACCAGTGACCTACTTCATCACAGTTGCAAATTCCATGGTCTTTTTTGCATACTTTATAATCACCCGACAGGATTATACTTACTCAGAGTAGGCAGTTTCTTCACTTCTTCCATAAAAAATCAAAGAAACAACATTTTGATGTGGTGCAGTACAACAAGTTAAAAGAAGATCTTGCTAAGGCTACAGAGTCGCTGAAACAGGTGCGCCACTCTCTCTATTTGTGAATGCAAGGAAAGAAACTCAATGGAAAGAATTAATCTTGCATTTTTAAATATCATTGAATTTTTTCCAGTATGTGTTGATTCTGCAACTTAAAAACTGGAACTTTTTGAGTCCCATAGTTCCTTTGAATTTGATTGTTTTAATCTCTTTTGTTAAATTTAAAAAAATGCTGAAATAGTGAAAATAGTGAAAGGGAATAAATGGGAATGGAGAAAAAATTAGTGGGAAATATCAGAAAGGGAGACAGAACATGAAGACTCGTAACTCTGGGAAACGAACTAGGGGTGGTGGAAGGGGAAGAGGGTGGGGGATGGGGGTGAATGGGTGACGGGCACTGAAAGGGGCACTTGTCGGGATGAAAACTGGATGTTATTCTGTATGTTGGCAAATTGAACACCAATAAAAAATAAATGTATTATTAAAATAAATAAATAAATAAATAAATAAATAAATAAATAAATAAATAAATAAATAAAAACTTGGCGGCAGAAGCTTTCCAGGTCTGCAGCTTACCACTTGCCTCACACAGCTTCTGTAAGCATCTAACATAAGGGAGTTTGAAGTTAAGAACACCAGCAGTGTGGAGCGGCGAGGAATAACACATGTGCTCAACTCTCATGAATAAGTATGCCATGGACCCAGCTTTCGACTAGGCTTGCTGCTATGGGAATTTAAAGCTTGCTCCACTCTTCATGAGGAGGTCCCTGGAGAGACTTCTATTGAACTCAGAGACACAAGTCTTCTGTGTCTGCAGCTTGCCCCTTGCCCCTCAAATAGCTTCTGACAGCCTCTACCATAAGGGAGTTAGGATCTAAGTTCACATGCAGTGTGGAGCTGTGAGGGACTGTACTTCTGCTCAACTCTCAGAATAATGTATTTCTGGAATTCAGCTTTCAACTAGCCTTGCTACTATGGGAGTTTAAAGTTCGCTCCACTCTACGTGATGGAGTTCAGTGGAAAACCCTGTATTGAACTCTTAGACCCATGCCTTCTATGTCTGCAGCTTGCCCCTTGCCTCTCACACAGCTTCTGACAGCCTCTAACATCAGAGAGTTAGAAGTTAAGGTCACATGCAGTGTGGAGTCACGAGGGACAGCACTTCTGCTCAACTCTCAGAAATATGTATTTCTTAAAAAAAAAAGAAATATGTATTTCTTGAATGCAGCTTTGCTACGATGGGGGTTTAAAGTTCGCTCCATGAGGGGGGCACTTGACGGGATGAACACTCAGTGTTATGCTATATGTTGGCATATGAACTCCAATAAAAATAATAATAATAAAGTTCGCTCCACTCTACGTGAGTGGGTTCCATGGAAAACCCTGTATTGAATCTGGAGACATAAGCCTTCTCTGCAGCTTGTCCCTTGCCTCTCACACAGCTTCTGACAGCCTCTAACATCAGGGAGTTAGAAGCTAAGTTCACATGTAGTGTGAAGCCCTGAGGGACAGCACTGCTCAACTCTCAGAAATATGTATGTCTTGAACCAGCTTTCTAACTTTCTAACTAGCCTCGCTCTTATCGGACGTAGAAGTGAGGACCACACTCAGAGGTTTCATAGAAAGTGCTGTTTGAACTCGGAATCAAGAGCCTCTTTGTCTGCAGCTTGCCACTTATGACTTGCCTTTCACACAGCTTCTGAGAAGCATCTAACATAATGGGGTTAGAAGTTAAATCCACAGACATGTAGATCCGTAAGGGACAGCACGTGTGCTCAACTCTCAGAAATAAGTATGACTTGAATCGAACCTACAACTAGTCTTGTTATAATGGAAGTTGAAGATAGCCCCACTCTAGATGAGGAGGTTACATGGAAAGCTCCATATTGAACATGGATAGACAAGTCTTCTGGGCCTGCAGCTTGCCACTTGTGTCTCACATTTTTTATAAGCATCTAACATAAGAGAATTAGAAGCTAAGTTCACAGGCAGTGTGGAGCCACGAGGGACAGAAAGTGTGCTCAACTCCCATGAATAAGTATGCCAAGAATGTAGCTTTCAACTAGTCTTGCTACAATGGGAGTTTAATGCTTGCTCCACTCTACATGAGGAGGTTCACTGGAGAGACCTGCATTGAACTCAGAGACACAAGCCTTCTTTGTCTGCAGAATGTCTCTTGCCTCTCACACAACTTCTGACAGCCTCTATCATAAGGGAGTTAGAAGCTAAGTTAACAGTGTGGAGCCTTGAGGGAAAGCACCTGTGCTCAACTCTGAGAAATAAGTATGCCTTGAACCCAGCTCTCAACTTGCCACACTCCTATGGGAATTACAAGCTAGCTCGATTCTAGGTGAGGAGGTTCAATGAAAGTGCTTTATTGAACTTGGATACCCATGTCTTCCGGTCCTGCAATTAGCCACTTGCCGTTCCCACAGCTTCTGACAAGCATCTAACATAAGGGAGTTAGAAGTCCACATGCATGAGGACCTGAGAGGGACAGCACGTGTGTTCAACTCTCAGAAATACGTTTGACTTGAATCCAGCTTTCAACTAGTCTTGCTACTATGGGATTTTGAAGCCAGCTCCACTCTAGCTGAGAGGGTCCATGGAAATCCTGTATTGAACTCAGATATAAGAGCCTTCTAGACCCTCAGCTTGCCACTTGCCTTTCACACAGCTTCTGTCAAGCATCTAACATAAGGGAATTAAAAGCTAAGTTTGGCAGTGTGGAGCTGTGATGGATAGCACCTGTGACCAACTCTCAGAAATATGTATGCCTTGAACCCAGCTTTCAACTAGCCTCACTCCTATCGGACTTAGAAGCTAAGTCCACTCTTGCTGAGGAGTTTCCATGGAAAGAGTTGTATTGAACTTGGAGACACAACACTTCCTGGTCTGCAGCTTGTGACTTGCCTGTAACACAGCTTCTGAAAGAATCTAACATAACGGAGTTAGACGCTAAGTTCATAGGCAATGTGGTGCTGTCAGGACAGGCCCTTTTCTCAATTCTCAGAAATAAGTATGTCTTGAACCCAGCTTACAACTAGACTTGGTATTATAGGACTTTAAAGCTCACTCCACTCTACATGAGGAGATTCCATGAAAAGCTCTATATTGAACTCGGACACCCAAGTCTTCCTGGCCTGCAACTTGCCACTTGCTTTTCACACAGCTCCTGACAAGCATCTTACATAAGGGAGATAGAAGTTAAGTCCACAGGTATGTGGAGCCCCAAGGGAAAACAAATGGGCTCAACACTCAGAAATAAGTATGCCTTGAACCCAACTTTCAACTAGCCTTGCTCCTATTGGACTTAGAAGCTAGGTCCACACTAGGTGAGGAGATTCAATGGAAAGTGCTGTATTGACCTCTGAGAAACAAGCCTTTCTGGTATGCAGCTTGAAAATTGCCTCTCACCTTCTGAAAGCATCTAACATAAGGGAGTTGAATTTAAGACCATAGGCAGTGTGGAGCCACGAGGGACAGTACCTGTGGTCAACACTCATGAATATGCCATGAAGACAGCTTTCCACTAGCCTTGCTACTATGGAAGTGTAAAGCTTACTCCACTCTATGAGAGATGGTTCAATGGAAAACCCTGTATTGAACTTGGAGACACAGCCTTCTTTGTCTGCAGCTTGCCTCTTACCTCTCACACAGCTTCTGACAGCCTCTAACATTAGGGTGTTAGAAGCTGAGTTCACAGGCAGTGTGGAGCCGAGAGGGACAGCACCTGTGCTCACTCTCAGAAATATGTATGCTTTGAACCCAGCTTTCTACTCACCTTGCTCCTTATGGGAGTGAGAAGCTAGCTATTCTAGGTGGGGAAGGTCAATGAAAATCGCTGTATTGAACCTGGAGACCCAAGTCTTCCTGGCCTGCAGCTTGCCACTAACCTCTAACACAGCTTCTGACAAGCATCTAAAATAAGGGTGTTAGAAGTTAAGTCCACAGGCATGTGGAGCCACGAGGGATAGCACGTGAGCTCAACTCTCAGAAATATGATTGCTTTGAATCCAGCCTTCAACTAGCTTTGCTCCTATGGGTGTTGGAAGCTAACTCCACTCAAGGTGAGAATGTTCCATGGAAAGCGCTATATTGAACTCAGAGACACGAGCCTTCTGTGCCTACAGCTTGCCACTTGTCTCTCACACAGATTTTTGGGTTTTTTTTTTTCTCACACAACTTCTGACAAGCATCTAATATAAGGGAATTAGAAGCTAATTTCACAGGCAGTGTGGACCCATGAGGGATAGCAAATGAGTTCAACACTCAGAAATAAGTATGCTCTCAACCCAGCTTGCAACTAGCCTTGCTACAATGAGAGTTTGAAACTAGCTCCACTCTATGTGAGGAGGTTCCATGAAAAGCACTGTATTGAACTCAGAGACCCAAGGCTTCCTGGCCTGCAACTGGCCACTTGCCTTTCATAGATCCTCAGACAAATATCTAAAATACGGCAGTTAGAAGTTAACTCCATAGGCTTGTGGAGCCGCAAGGGACAGCATATGTGCTCAACACTCAAAAATAAGTGTACCTTGAATCCAGCTTTCAACTAGGCTTGTGTTTGAAGTTAGCTCCACTCTAGGTGAGGAGGTTCCATGGAAAGCGCTATATATATTTTTAACTATTTATTTATTTTATTTATTTTTTAAATAATAAATTTATTTTTTATTGGTATTCAATTTGCTAACATACAGAATAACACTCAGTGCTCATCCCATCAAGTGCCCCCCTCAGTGCCTGTATATTGAACTCGGAGATACAAAACTTTCTGGCCTGCAGCTTGCCACTTGCCCCCCACCCCACAACTTCTCACAAGCATCTATCATAAGGGAGTAAGAAGCTAAATCCATAGGCAGTGTGTAGCCCTGTGCTCAATTCTCAGGAAAAAGTAGGCCTTTAAATCAGCTTTCAACTAGACTCTCTTCTATGGGAGTTAGAAGCCAACTCCACTCTAGGTGAGGAGGTTCCATGGAGAGCACTCTAACTCAGAGACACAAGGCTTCCTGGTCTGCAGCTTGCCACTTGCCTCTCACATAGTTTCTGTCAAGCATCTAAAATAAGGGAGTTAGAAGCTAAGTCCACAGGCAGTGTGGAGCTGCAAGGGACAGGCTGTTTGCTCAACACTCAGAAAGATGTATGCCTTGAAGATAGCTTTCAAGCAGCCTCTTTCCTATGGGAGTTAGAAGCTAGCTCCATTCTAGCTGAGGAGGTTCCATGGAAAGTGCAGAATTGGACTCAGAGATACAAACTCTCTGGGATACAGCTTGCCACTTGCCTCTGACCCACAGGAGGTACAACCCTAGCTGTACTAGGGTTGAAGGTCCATGGAAATGCTATGTACTGAACAGTGAGCAACCAGTGTTCTGGGGGAGCAACTTTGCACTACCCTCTCACCTACTGGCCTTAGAACCAATATCAAAAGCACATGTTGTGGCTTGTAGGGAATGTGGCCTACTGTAATCTGAGAAACAAGTGATCCTTGAAGGAAGCTTCTGACAAGACTCTAACATAATGGATTTGGAAGCTAAGTCCACAGGCAGTTTGGAGCCCTAAGGGACAGGCCCTATTCTCAACTCTCAGAAATAAGTATGTCATGAACCCAGGTTTCAACTAGCCTTGCTCCACTGAGAGTTAGAAATGATCTTCACTCTAGGTGAGGAGGTCCCATGGAAAGCACTGTATTAAACTCAGAGACACAGCCATCCAGGCCTAGAGCTTGCCACTTGCCTCTCACCCATCTTCAGACAAGCATCTAAGAGACTTAGAAGCTAAGTCCACAGGCATTGTGGAGGCTCGAGGGACAGGCTGTTTCCTCAAAACTCAGGAATAAGTATGTCATTAACCCAGCTTTCAATTAGCCTTGCTCCATTGGGAGTTAGAAGCTAGCTCCATTCTAGGTTAGGTGGTTCCATGGAAAGCTCTGTACTGACCTTGGAGATAACAGCCATCAGGGCCTGCAGCTTGCCACTTGCCTCTCACCCAGCTTCTGACAAGAATCTAACAAAAGGGAGTTAGAAGCTAGTTCCACAGGCAGTCTGGAGCCAGAACGGACAGGCACTGTGCTCAACTCTCAGAAATAAGTATGTCATGAACCCAGCTTTCAATTAGCCTTGCTTCTATGGGAGTTAGAAGCTAGTTGCACTCTAGGTGTGGAGGTGCCATGGAAAGGGCTGTATTGAACTCTGACACACAAGCCTTCCGGGACTGCAGCTTGCCATTTGCCTCTCACACATGAGAGGTACAAGGTATTTGTATTTGTACAGGGTTGGTGGACCCACGGAAATGCTATGTACTGAACGGTGAGCACCCAGCATTCCAGGGAAGGAGCTTTGGACTACCCTCTCACCTACTGTCCTTATAACCAAAATCAAAAGCACATGTGTTGTTTTATGGGAAATCTGGTATAAGGCACTCTGAGAAATAAGTGTTTCTTGCAGTTAGCTTCAGACAAGCCTCTAACATAAGGGAGTTAGATGGTAGGTCCACAGTGGATGTTGAACCATGAAAAACAGGCCCTGTGCTCAAGTCTCAGAAAGAATTATTCCTTGAATCCAGCTTTCAACTAGCCTCACGCTAATGGGAGTTATAAGCTAGCTCCAATCTAGGTGAGGAGGTGCCATGGAAAGCACTGTATGAACTCAGAGACATTATCCTTCTAGGGCTGTAGCTTGCCACTTGCATCTCACATTCGGGAGTTACACGCTAGCTGTACAGGGGTGGAGGGCCCATGGAAATGCTATGAACTAAACGGTGAGCCCCCAGGGTTCCAGGGGAGCAGCTTTGAACTACCCTCTCACGTACCGGCCTTAGAACTCAAATCAAAAGCACTTATGGTGGCTCACATGAAATGTGGCACATAAAAACTCCTAACTCTGGGAAACGAACTAGGGGTGGTGGAAGAGGAGGAGGGCAGGGGGTGGGGGTGAATTGGTGACAGGCACTGAGAGGGGCACTTAAAGGGATGAGCACTGGGTGTTATTCTGTATGTTGGTAAGTTGAACACCAATAAAAAATAAATTTATTATATATAAAAAAAAGGAAATGTGGCCTCCTGCACTCTGAGAAACAAGCGTACCTTGCAGGTAGCTTCTGACAAGCCTCCAACAACGGAGTTGGAAGCTAAGTCCACAGGCAGTGTGGAGCCAAAGGAACAGGCCCTATGCTCAACTCTCAGAAATAAGTAGGCCTTGAAGCCAGCTTTCAACTAGCCTCATTCCTATGGGAGTTAGAAGCTAGCTCCACTGTAGGGGAGGAGGTTCCATGGAAAGTGCTGTATCGAATGTGGAGACAGAAGCCTTCCTGGCCTGCAGGTTGCCACTTGCCCCTCACACAGCTTCTCACAAGCATCGAACATAATGGAGTTAGAAGATAAGTCCACAGGCAGTGTGGAGCTGCAAGGGACAGGCTGTTTGCTCACCACTCAGACAGAAGTATGCCTTGAAGCCAACTTTCAAGCAGCCTCTTTCCTATGGGAGTTAGAAGCTAGCTCCACTCTAGGTGAGGAGGTTCCATGGAAAGGGCTGTATTGAACTCAGAGATAAAAGCCTTCTTGGTCTGTAGCTTGCCACTTGCCTCTCACACATGGGAGGTACAAGATAGCTGTACAGGGGTGGAGGGCCCACGGAAATGCTATGTACTGAATGGTGAGCAACCAGTGTTCTTGGGGAGCAGCTTTGCACTACCCTCTCACCTACTGGCCATAGAAACAAAATCCAAAGCACATGTGTTGGCTTGCGGAAAATGTGGTCTACTGCATTCTGGGAAACAAGCGTTCCTTGCAGGTTGTTTCTGACAAGCCTGTAACATATAAGTGATTTAGAAGCTAAGTGCACAGGCAGTGTGGAGCCACAAGGGCCTGGCCCTGTCCTCAACTCTTAGAAAGAAGCAGTCTTTGAACCCAGCTTTCAAGTAACCCCCGTCATTTGAGAGTTATATGCTAGCTCCACTCTAGGTGAGGAGGGTCCTTGGAAAGGTACTGTAGTTAATCTGAGACACAGGTAGCGCTGGGCCTGCAACTTGAAAGTAGCCTCTCCCCAAATGAGGATAAGGGTTGCTTCACAGTTTTGGATCACCCATGCAAATGCTATGTAGTGAACTGTCTGCTACCATCGTTCCTGGAAAGCAGCTTTCCACTACTCTCTCACCTCCTGGCCTTAGACTCTAGATCAACGTACCTGTGGAGGCTCATGGTAATGCAGCCTATTGCACTCTGAGAAACAAGCGTTCCTTACATGCAGCTTCTGACAAGTCTCTACATAAGGGAGTTAGAATCTATATCAACAGCTGGTGTGGAGGCCAATGGAAATGCACTGTACATAACTCCAAGAAACAAGGGTTCCTTGAAGGCAGCTGTCAATTTACCTCTAAGAAAAAGATGCCTGGCAATGCCTGGGTGGCTCAGCAGTTGGGCGTCTGATTTCAGCTCAGGTCGTGATCCCAGGATCAGGGATCAAGTCCCCCATCCAGCTCCTGTGAAAAACCTGCTTCTTCCTCTGCCTACGTCTCTGCCTCTCTTTGTGTGTGTCTCTCATGAATATAAAAATAAATCTTTAAAAAAATGTATTTAAAAAAGCAAGAAAATAAAAAGAAGCCTGACCCTACCTCAACAGTAGGAGGCACAGGAGCACTAGAAGTTAGCTGTACTTAAGTCTAGAAAGAAGCATTCTCTGAATGCAGCTTTCAACTAGCTTTTCACATAAGGGAATTAGGAAGTATCTTAAAAGGGGCACAGTGGAAGGACCCTGCTTTAACTTGGAGAATCGGTCATTCCTGTAGGCGATTTCCCCTAGACTCACACATACTGGTTAAGAAACTTTCTGACATTAGGTGTGGTGACGCAATGGAAAGGCATTGTGCTTACCACTTAGAGGGAGCATTCCATGAAAGCAGCTATCAACTAGCCTCTCACCTCTGGGAGTTAGACGCTAGCTCCACTCTAAGTGAGAAGGTGCCATGGAAAGGCACTGTGCTAAACTCTGTGACACAAGCATTCTGGGCCTGCGGCTTGCCACTAGCCTCTCACCCATGGCAGATACAAGCTAGCTGCACTGGAGTGAATGGTCCAGTGAACTGTGAGCAACCAGCGTTCCTGGAGAGTTTTGTGCTACCCTCTCACCTCCAGGCCTTAGAACCTAGATTAATTTTACCCGTGGAGGCTCGCAGGAAATGCGGCCTCCTGAACTCTGAGAAACAAAACTTTCTTGCAAGCAGGCTCTAACATAAAGTTAGAATCTATGTCAGCAGTTAGCATGGAGGCCCATGTAAATGGACTGTACATAACTCCAAATAACGGTTCCTTGAAGGCAGCTGTTAACTTGCCTCTACTTAAAAGGAGCCTGACTCTCTTGACATTGGGTGGCGCATGTACAGTAGAAGTGAGCTGTAATTAAGTCTGAGAAAGTAGGTATTTTTTAATGATAAATTTATTTTTTATTGGTGTTCAATTTGCCAACATACAGAATAACACCCAGTGCTCATCTCGTCAAGTGCCCCCCTCAGTGCCCGCCACCCAGTCACCCCCACCCCCTGCCCACCTCCTCTTCCAATACCCCTTGTTCATTTCCCAGAGTCAGGAGTCTCTCATGGTTTGTCTTCCTTTCTGACATTTCCCACTCAGTTCCCCTTCTTTCCCCTATAATCGCTTTCACTATTTCCTATGTTCCCTGAATGAATGAAACCATATGATAATTGTCCTTCTCTGACTGACTTACTTCACTCAGCATAATATCCTCCAGTTCTATCCACGTCGAAGCAAATGGTGGGTATTTGTCATTTCTAACGGCTGAATAATATTCCATTGTTGAATGGATAAAGATGTGGTTTATGACGAATGGATAAAGAAGATGTGGTTTATGTATACAATAATGCAGCTTTCAACTAGCCTCTCACATAGGTTCGCTCATGAATGCCCTGACTTTTGGGGAGGAACTGATGCTCGGTTCCCTTGGGGAGATACTCTGGTCTTTGGTTGGTTGGTTTGTTGCTGCAGCTTTTGATATCTTTGCAGGAAACCAGCCCTGTTCTGATTTGAAATTGGACCTGGACCAAAGGTGGTGCGAAACCACTGAGCCACCCAGGCTGCCCAAGGGCCACCTCCTTCTGAGGTTCACATTGGAGTACCTCCCAAATCAGCAGGCAAAAAGGGGCCTGAGGGCTCC